>NW_026935830.1:0-40000 GCF_032062105.1 Saccostrea cuccullata | reverse complement strand
TCTTTGACAATTGTTTAAAAGCATTGAAATACGACTTGAAGATTATTCTGAAACTTATTTTTAATACAATAATGTTTTCTTTTATTTGTAACAAGAGAACAGAACACTGTAGAAAGTGGTGTGACTGAGGAAATTCGAGTCACAACTTCCACTCGTTAATATCATCAGATCATGTTAATCACGCTTATTACGATTCAAAATGGAATTTTACTTGCTATGTAACAAATAAATGCACATGTGGGTGGTTATAACAGCTCTTTCTTTGTAAAACAACCTTTTTATCACTAAGGAAAAACAAAGCAGCAAATGATATGTCCATACAAATATGACCTGTTTTTTTTTTATTAAAAAATTGTGGATTAAAACCAGTTTTTAGAAATATTTGAATTCTGCAGTAAACAGAGTAATTTTCATAGTCTATTTCACATGTATATACTTATGGTATTACATGTACGTGCATTTTCTACAATCATGTACGTTGAAAGTTATAGCATTGAGGCAATTTCAATATGTTTTCAAAACATAAGATACATTTATCCACCTATGTGTATATTAATTTGAATTGCATTGAAAAAGATACACACATTTTCTTGAAATTAGTCTCACTTGTGAAATAATTGAAACAATCCATTAAAAGCCTCACTATATGCTTGCCATATGATAGCTACTCAAAAATTCTAAAATCTTATTATTTTTTGAATACCCCAAAATTATGATAAAATTGTTTTTCATGCATTATTTTTTCAAATAACACCCTTTTTCTACCAAATTTAGGCAATAAAATAATTCCATTATTAATTTAAAAAATAAAATAAATTGTTACATTTGTTTATTTTATTTTTATTTTTCTGACTGACTGCTTGAATTTGGAGATTTTATTTTTATTTTTATTTCGACCCCCGACTCAAATTTTTGAAAAAAAAATCCCATAAAACAGAAAATAAAAAAATGTTGGCCTAAAGTTTGATGATTTTTAGCCAGTAAGGACTAAAGATATTTTAATAAATCCATTAAAAAAAAAACATGAGTAGGTCATGGTGACCTACTTTAAGATTGAAGTTTTCTGAGGACTCAAGATGCATTAATAGACAAAGATTGAAGATTCTAAGCCAATAAGTACTTGAAATATTCAAAAGTAGGTCACTTTGACCTACTTTTTTTCTAGATTCTCTGAAAACCCAAGATTATTCTAAGCCAATAAGTACTAGAGAATACTAAAATAGAGCCACAAAATGTCAAAAGTAGGTCACCATGACCTACTTTTTAGCTGACGATTTACAACCCAAGATACATCAACTGACGATACATCAACTGACAAAGTTTGATGATTCAAAGCCAATAAGTACCAGAGATATTAAAAAGTAGGTCACAGTGACCTACTTTTTGTGACATTCTCCAAAAACCCAAGATGCATCAACTGACAAGTTTGACGATTCTAAGCCAAGAAGTACCTAAGATACTTAAATAAGTCATAAAATGTCAAAAGTAGGTCACCGTGACCTATGTTTTGGTCAAGATGCATCAACTGACAAAGTTTGACGATTCTAAGCCAATAAGTACCAGAGATACTTAAATAAAGCCATAAAATGTCAAAAGTAGGTCACCATGACCTGTGTATTGGTGTTTTGCATCAACTAGGTACAATGCATCAACTTACAAGATTTGATGATTCTAAACCTCTCAGTGTCTGAAATAATGGGATTAAATGTTTTCAAAAAGATTAGCCATGAAATTCAAAAAGTAGGTCATGGTGACCTTCTTTTAAGTTGACGTTGCTTACGACCCAAGAAGCATCAGCTGACAATGTTTGATGATCATTGGCCTTAAAGTGTCCCAAATATGCCTCCAAATCAATTTGAAAACAAATGTGTGCAACATTAAAAAAAAGTAGGTCACTGTGACCTACTTTTGAGTTAACATGATGTGAAATCCTAAGATGCATCAACTTACAAAATTTGATGATCCTAGTCTTAAAAGTAAGCAAAATATAAACGTTTTTATTAAGTGTAAATTTAGGTCAACTTTAAAGTGACCTTGAGGCCACGCCCTTTGCTCCAGGGTAATTCCCCGTGCAAATTTTAATCTTCAACATATCCTGATTGTTGTATGTAAGTTTGGTGAAAATCTGCCAAGTGGTTTTGGAGAAGAAGATTTTTTTAAGCAACCAGTACTTTTGGTTTTATTTTCCTGATTATCTCCCCTTGTTTGAGGGTCCCAAAACTTTTTTTAAGTATAAATGGTAGCCCTTGAACCAAGGATACCCGGTGACAAATTTAGAAATGATTGTATACCGCAAAAATGGCCATAGCATTAGCTCTTTGCATTAGCTCAGAAGAGCTAACAATTGGTATATGATTGTACCATTTGTATCCAAAAAGAATGTCATTAGTAATTTCAATGCTCGAAGGACGAAATTGATATATTGGCACGGGAAATGTCATAGACATAAGTGTCCCGTTTTTGTAGATCTAGATGGAATGAAACTAGAAGTAATGAATACCAAGCCTTACCTATGGGTTAGTTGATTATTTTTGGTACAGTTATAGTGTACATGCATCCCAGAACACAGCTAATACCAGTATAATAGAATTCCAACAATATCCATTTAGCAGGCTGACTTTCTCTGTGTCCAGTGATATGTCTCATTTACGCCAGCATTTTTTTTTTTATTTTTAGGTTTACGAACATCAGAATGAAAAAGTCCCGTAGGAGGAGGAAATAAAAAAAAATTTTTTTTTTTTTTGGATAAATTATCAACTTTTGTACATTCATTTTTGCTTCTTTTTTGATGCTCTCCTAACGGACTCCATGCCACTGGACACATAAGGGTTACAAAGGGGAAAATAGAACCTTTGTTTATTTCATCATCTTCATTTTTGTTTTAATATGTTAGGTAAATGTGTAGAAATTGTTCTAAAATATACTTGTGTCACAATCGATATCAATATTGAATTATAATTATATTTACATAACGGTTATGGTTTTTATTTTATTTACCCTTTACTGGACCTCTATATTTTTGTTACCTTATTGAACCTCAGTTAAGTTTTGCAGGCATTGGTCAGTTACGACCTATTGTATAGAGGGTATTTAAATCGCTGCATAGCTGACCAAGTAGCCGGGGTCCACGTTTTCATAGATTTTTACATGCCATGCTTGAGGTACTACAAGATGTGTAGATAAGTAGATTTTCAATGGTAACCATTTCTCCATAAGGGGTAAGTTTGTTTTTTATTTTATATATAAGTTTTAAGTACTACATTTAAGACGTAAAGCTATGTACAAATTTGAGTTAAGTAATGTTTTTGTCACTGTTTACGTATACAGGTTTTGCTGGGTAGAGTTACTCATGCGTGTATAGTTCTATTTTTGTGCAATGTTCTAAGTTATGTACGCACGTAGACTATTTTGTTTTGCCGCTTATAAGTCGGTGTTGTGGATTTAATAGTTAAAACCACTTTATTAAGATGTTGTGTATTCTTAATGTTTTCCTTATTATTATAGTGTTCGGTTAGAATTACCGGTACTGTTTTGTATGGTGTGCCATAAGTGCAACTGTAGTCAATGTTGACGTGTTATTTTTAGTATACATAACTTGCGACTTAAAATATTATTTAATTTAAAGGTTCCAGAGACATTCCAGACATATTCCAGCCATATTCTATCTATAAGGGCCATTTTGTGTGGACACGTGGTACCAGCGTTACCTGGACCGGAAACCCACTGGGAGCCAGTTGGCGGGAGTCCGTCGTAAAACGGGGAGTGTCAGGACGCAGTCGCGTGGTACACTGGAATGGATATGGACATATAAAGACTTTAAGTGATATTTATTGTAGATAATTTTTGTATAATATGTTGTAGATATTGTTTTTTTTTTTATTGATTTTATTTATAGATAAAAAATTGTAAATAGGAAAAAAATCTTGTTGTGTCTGACTGAACAGAGCACGATGGCTGTCGTGACAAATTGGTGTCAGAAGTGGGATTAGTCTGTTCAGTCAGCAGTATTTTTGTACATTACAATTATGCTATTTTTGTTTAATCATTTTTTTGTTGTATTTTGCAGTCAAAGAGTTTGTAGATTTTTGACAGTCTCAGGGTGTGAGTACATGGTTTATTGAAGGAGCCCCAAATGGAGAAAGCTAGGTTACCGTTGAGTTGCGTTTCATTGTATGAATTGACTTTGTATACTTAATTTATCTGTTGAGATACTAGTATACACATTTTTGAGAAAGATTTTTCACATTTCATTTTTGTTTTGAAAGTCAATGTTGTTTTACTGGGTTGTAGTGATATTTTTCATATAGTCAGTTAGTGTTTAGTTCTATTACAATGTCGACATTGAAAGAGCTTGCAGAATATGGACAGAGTCTAAACTTGACTGGTGCGGACTTGCAGCAGTTTATACAGCAACAACAGGCACATCAGCGTGAGGTACGAGCAGCGGAAAGGGAGAAAGAGAAGCAGGATAGGGAGTATCATCTCAGTAAAGAAGCATTTGAAATTGAGAAACTCAAACTACAGGAAAAGAAAGGTATGGAAGAGATTGAGAGTAAATTCATGCAAACTATTCAAACCTTAGAGCAAAAGTTAGCTGTAAAGGAGTCTGAAATGAAATTAGAAAATTCTAGCAATGCAAAGTTTCCAATAATGCCTGTGTTCGATGAAGTTAAGGATGATATTGATTCTTATTTGAGACGTTTTGACAGGTACGCTGCAGCACAGAAATGGAAGGTTGACAGTTGGGCTGTTAACTTGAGCGCACTACTCAGAGGTCGTGCACTGGATGTATGCACTGTTGCCGCAGGAGAAAGCGTTGGACTATGATGCTTTGAAGACGGCGTTACTAACAAGGTTTGAAAAGACGGAGGATGGATTTCGTCAAAAGTTCTGTAAGAGCAGACCTGAGGTAGGGGAAACTTTTTCACAGTTTGTTGTTCGTCTCGGTAGTTATCTCGATAGGTGGATCGAACTTGGTCGAGTTAACAAGACTTTTGATGGCCTCTACGATATGATACTCAGAGATCAGTTTCTGTTTATGTGTAACAAAGAATTGACATTGTTTTTGAAAGAACGCATACCGAAAAACATCAGAGAAATGTGTGATTTAGCAGATCAGTTTAGAGAGGCAAGGCATGTAAACATTCAGACATTAGTTCATTTTAGCAAGAAAGAGAACACTCCAGGAACAAGAGGCCCAGGGGCCACAGCGCTCACCTGAGCACATCGGGCTTGAATTTACTCCCCCCCCCCTCTTTCCCGGCTTTCATCATTTGAACAAACTTGAATCTACACTACCTGAGGATGATTCCATATATATCACTAGTCAATTAGCTTTGAAGTACTTGAAAAGAAGATTTTAAAAGGTTTCCCTATATATCCCTATGTAAAACTTGGGTCGGCCATTTTGGCCCCACCCTAGCCCCGGGGGTCATGATTTGAACAAACTTGAATCTGCACTACCTGAGGATGATTCCACATGAGTTTCATCTTTCCTGGCCCAGTGGTTCTTGAGAAGGATTTTTAAAGATATTTCCTAAATATTCCTATGTAAAACTTGGGTCGGCCATTTTGGCCCCACCCTTGCCTCGGGGGTCATGATTTGCACAAACTTGAATCTACACCACCTGAGGATGATTCCACATGAGTTTCATCTTTCCTGGCCCAGTGGTTCTGGAGAAGAAGATTTTTCTTATATATTCCTATGTAAAACTTTGGTCGGCCATTTTGGCCCCACCCTTGCCCCGGGGGTCATGATTTGAACAAACTTGAATCTACACTACCTGGGGATGATTCCACATGAGTTTCATCTTTCCTGGCCCAGTGGTTCTGGAGAAGAAGATTTTTAAAGATTTTTCTAATATATTCCTATGTAAAACTTGGGTCGGCCATTTTGGCCCCACCCTTGCCCTAGGGGTCATGATTTGAACAAACTCGAATCTACACTACCTGAGGATGATTCCACTTCAGTTTCATCTTTCCAGTCCTAGTGGTTCTTGAGAAGAAGATTTTTAAAGATTTTTCATATATATTCCTATGTAAAACTAAGGTCAGCCATTTTGGCCCCGCCCTTGCCCCGGGGGTCATGATTTGAACAAACTTGAATCTACACTACCTGAGGATTATTCCACAAGAAGATTTGTTAAAGATTTTTCCAATATATTCCTATGTAAAACTTGGGTCGGCCATTTTGGCCCCACCCTTGCCCTGGGGGTCATGATTTGAACAAACTTGAATCTACACTACCTGGGGATTATTCCACATGAGTTTCATCTTTCCTGGCCCAGTGGTTCTGGAGAAGAAGATTTTTAAAGATTTTTCTTATATATTCCTTTGTAAAACTTGGGTCGGCCATATTGGCCCCACCCTTGCCCCGGGGGTCATGATTTGAACAAACTTGAATCTACACTACCTGGGGATGATTCCACATGAGTTTCATCTTTCCTGGCCCAGTGGTTCTGGAGAAGAAGATTTTTAAAGATTTTTCTTATATATTCCTTTGTAAAACTTGGGTCGGCCATATTGGCCCCACCCTTGCCCCGGGGGTCATGATTTGAACAAACTTGAATCTACACTACCTGAGGATGATTCCACATGAGTTTCATTTTTCCTGTCTCATTGGTTCTGGAGAAGAAGATTTTTAAAGATTTTTCCTATATATTCCTATGTAAAACTTTGGTCGGCCATATTGGCCCCACCCTTGCCCCGGGGGTCATGATTTGAACAAACTTGAATCTACACTACCTGGGGATGCTTCCACATGAGTTTCATCTTTCCTGGCCCAGAGGTTCTGGAGAAGAAGATTTTTTAAAAATGCCATTAATTTTTAACAAATTCATGATTATCTCCCCTTGGAAAAGGGCGTGGCCCTTCATTTGAACAAACTTGAATCCCCTTCACCCAAGGATACTTTGTGCCAAGTTTGGATGAAATTGGCCCAGTGGTTCTTGAGAAGAAGTCGAAAATGTGAAAAGTTTACAGACAGACGGACAGACAGAAGGACAGACAGACAGACGGACGCCGGACAAAATGTGATCAGAAAAGCTCACTTGAGCCTTCGACCAGGTGAGCTAAAAAGTCAGGCATCGAGAGAACAGGAGCAGCGAGATCAGAAGCCCGGATTGAAGTTTCAACCCATGAAAACTCCAATGAAGAAAGAAGTTCGTTGCTTCAAGTGTGACAGACTGGGCCACATAGCATCTCAGTGTCACCAGACTCAGAAGAACCGGAACTCAGTGAATGTTGTCGTCGATCGTACAGAAAGGGAATCTTCGGCAAAGAACTCAGAATTACAAGGCAAGTGTGGAACTTTTACTTCCTTTACAAACATATCTACATTTTCGATGGCGTCAAATTCGATGGATCTTGTAAACACTTCATCGTGTAACGTTAGTGCATCTCTTGAAGATATGCCTACCTGTAAGGGCAAGTTAAATGAACATTTTGTGACAGTGCTTAGAGACACTGGTTGTAACGGTGTTGTAGTTCGTAGGGATTTGATAGATGATGTTCAGCTTACAGGAAATCATCGAATTTGTGTTCTGGCGGATGGATCTAGGATTCAAGCACCTGTTGCTCGAGTAAAAATAGACACTCCTTACTTTGTGGGTGAAATAGACGCTTGGTGTTTAGAAAATCCATTGTATTCCTTGATCATCGGGAACATCTCCAACGCAAGAGATCCGAAGGATCCGGATAGAAACTGGACACCTTATCAAGCGCATGCAGTAGTGACAAGGCAACAAGCTCAAAAGGAAGGTAAGAAGACTAAATCTCTTCATGTTCCAGATATCATTGTCGCTGAGATATGTCCTGACGACATCAAGGCAGCACAGGAGAAAGACGAAACGTTAGCCAAGATACGTACTTTGGTAGGAAAAGACGACGACTCCAAGGTATCTTACATTAGTGAGAAAGGTATCATTTATCGTGTCTTCCAGTCAGATAAACATCAGAATGGTAAACATTTTACACAGCTAGTTGTACCAAAGAAATATAGGACTAAAGTTCTTTTGCTTGCTCATGAATCTATTATGACAGGTCACCTAGGTACTTCCAGGACAACCAGCAAAGTCCTTGCAGAATTTTATTGGCTGGGAGTTCAAGCGGACGTACGTCGATTCTGCAGATCATGCGACATCTGTCAACGGACCACTCCGAAAGGCAGGACTACAAAGGTTCCACTCGGAGATATGCATATCATTGAGGTACCATTCAGACGTGTAGCTGTCGACTTGGTAGGACCTATCCAGCCAGCAACCAGTAAGGGTAATCGTTACATTTTGACTATTGTTGACTTTGCTACCCGTTACCCAGAGGCAATTGCTTTAAAAGGAATTGACACTGAACGAGTCGCTGAGGCTCTGGTAGATGTATTTTGTAGAGTAGGAGTACCGAAGGAAATGCTCACGGATATGGGGTCACAATTTACATCCGAGCTGATGACAGATGTTAGTCGTTTACTTTCTATACGACAGTTAACAACGACACCGTACCACCCCATGTGCAATAGACTGGTCGAGCGGTTCAATGGTACATCGAAGCAGATACTCCGACGGTTATGTGCGGAATGTCCTACTGATTGGGATAAGTGTCTATTAGCCTCATTGTTTGCTTACCGTGATGCACCACAGGAGAGTCTAGGATTCTCACCGTTTGAGTTGGTTTACGGTCACGAAGTTAGAGGACCTATGAAGATTTTGAGAGAGTTGTGGACTAAAGAAGTAGCAGATTCAGAGGTTAGAACTACATACCAGTATGTTGTTGATTTGAAGGAACGACTAGAAGCTACGTGCAGATTAGCGAGAGAGAATCTACAGAAGTCGTCAGAAAAATACCGGAAGTATTACAACAAGGGAGCACGGAACAGACAAATGTCAAAAGGTGAGAAAGTTCTTATTCTTTTACCAACTGCCAGTAACAAATTACAAATGCAATGGAAAGGTCCACATGAAATTATAGAGAGACTAGGAAAAGTTGATTATAGAATTAACGTGAATGGAAAAATCAAAACATTTCATGCAAATATGTTGAAGTTGTACACTGACAGAGAAAACGAGAGTAATGATGAGACAGGTGTTCTAGGTGTTGTAGGCGCCGCAGTACTTGATCTAGATGATGATGGAGAGAGTGATGATGAGATGTTGTGTGATTCTCCAGGAGAAACGAACAAGAGGCCCACGGGCCTTATAGGTCACCTGAGTATCATGCAACAACTTTCCAGTGATTGTATTTGGTTCGTGTTTCAATCCAAAAGCCATGAAATTCACAAATTTGGAAAGAGGCACCATTGCTTAACAAAGGGCAGATTTCAAAGCATTAATTTATTTTTAGTTAAGGGTACCTCTGACCCAGCGTCCCTGAAATTATCTATTTTGAAAGAGGCCCCTTTCTTCATTACAAGGCCAGCATTTTTTTTTTATGTTTAGGTTTAGTTATGAACATGAGAATAAAAATGTTCTGAATGAGAAGAAAATAATTTTTTTTTTGTTAAATCAATTATTATTATTTGTACATTCTTTTTTTATCCCATTCTGATAGGCTTTTTACCACTGGACACATAATGCTTACAAATATGAAAGTAGAACATTGCTTATTTCATCATCTGCCAGTTTGGGGCCAGTTATATAAATTTTGTGATGTTGGTCAATATGTATGTAAAAAAATCAATTCTTTAAATGTCTTTCAATATATCTTCATTTTTTGATATGTGTTAGGTGAATGTGTAGGCATTGTTCTAAAATTTACTTGATGCCTAAAATTATATAATTCCTATCATAAAACAGACACGGAGTATTAGGGAGTAGGGTGAACATTTTTTCAATTAAGTGTAAAATAATTTAACTGGCTGATGCAAATGATACTTCATGCCTGTATATATTTGTATATTTTTGCCTTTTAATAGTTTAATTTTTTCTTTATTTCTTCAGGTTATTGTTTATTTCTTCCTATTAAAATGGACTCAAATTCTCCCATAGTTTTATTCATTACATATGATGCATAAGCAATTAACCCTTTTCTGAAGAATGATGCTTAGACTGTAAGCTATAACAGAGATCTAAACAATGTCGCTGACAATATGCAATAGCTACCACTGGCAGTTTAAAACCTTTAATTTACAGAGAAATACTTTTGAAACTAACACATAATTATCTCACCGGCATGTCATTGTGCAACAAAGTCGTCAGCATTTTATTTGTCCTTTGAACGGGTGAAACGTTTTGAATGGCACTGGAAATAATTTTACACTTAACCAAGCTATCTTCTCAGATAGATCTTTTATTTACCCGCCGTTTCATCTTAAAACCGGAAGTGTGACTTTGTAAATTTGAAATCTCATGTATTTGACATCGGATAGAAAAAATTGTTTTATTTTTTCTGAAAATTCTAAACCTTGATCGTTTTATAAAACTGAAAATAAAATAAATCCTGGCCTTAAGTATGTAATTAGATCATTAGCATATTAACCAGGAGCAAAGGATAAGATGTTCAAAGAATTCATGCATTTCACTATATAATCATTAGAGCCCCACCCTAAAACAAGAACCCTTGACCCTGGGGCCATAAAATTCACAATTTTGGTAGAGGCAATCTTGCTCATCATAACTATGTACTTAGTTAGTTTATTTAATACCCAGGAGCAGAGAACTTTAGATTTTCAAAGAAATAATGTATTTTCACTATATAATTAATAATTTTCAACACCAGAACCCTTGACCCTGGGGCCATAAAATTCACAATTTTGGTAGAGGCACTCTTGCTCATCATAACTATGTACTTAGTTGGTTTATTTAATACCCAGGAGCAGAGAAGAAGATTTTCAAAGAAATAATGCATTTTCACTACCTACTTATTTAGCCCCGCCCTAACACTAGAACCCCTGACCCCAGGGCCATGAATTTCACAATAGTGGTAGAGGACTCATTGCTGATTACAATCATGCATCAGATGTGTGTGTCCAGGAGTAAAGAAGTTATTTTTAAAGATTGCATTAATTTTAGTGGTTTTGGCCCCACCCCTCAGGCCCCAGGGGGGCAGGGATCATGAAATTCACAATTTTTGTTCCCCAAACCCATACATGCTTTGTGCCAAATATGGTTAAAATTGGTTCAGTGGTTTCAGAGAAGAAGCTGAAAATGTTCAAATGTTAACACACGACGCACGACGGACGACGCACGACGACGGACGAAAACAGATAGCAATAGGTCACCTGAGTTTACTCAGGTGACCTAAAAAGGAGGGACCAGCAAATGTGAAAGTAAGTGATGAACTAACTGAGAATGAAAAGACAGATGTCAAGAGACTACTAGAGGATTTTTCAGATGTTTTATCAGATGTACCTGGTTTGACGAATCTCGTAGTTCATCATATCAAGTTGACTAATGACCAGCCTATTCGCACCAAGCCTTATCCTCTGCCGTTTACTTCAAAAGACGTTGTTTGTGACGAGGTAAGGAAGATGGTGGAAGCCGATGTGATCGAGCCTTCGACAAGTCCATACAGTTCCCCGATAGTCATAGTGAAAAAGAAGGACGGTTCGAACAGGTTTTGTATCGATTTTCGTGCAATTAATAAAGTAACTGTTTTCGATGCAGAAACCATTCCAAATGCTGATGATATTTATGTGCAATTATCTGGCTGTAAATATGTGTCCAAATTTGATCTATCTAAGGGATACTGGCAGCTACCATTGGATGATGCAGCGAAGGAGATCACCGCTTTCCAAACGCCACTTGGTTTGTTTCAATTCAGGGTGATGCCCTTTGGCTTGATAAACGCTTCCGCAAGTTTCAGTCGCCTGATGCGTAAGCTCTTAGACGGAATGCAGTGTGTGGATAACTTTATAGACGATGTGATTGTGTACACTTGAACATTTCAGGAACACATCAATGTGATTCGGGAACTTTTGCAAAGACTTCGTGCTGCGAATTTGACTGTGAAACCAAGTAAGTGTTTTATTGGTTACCGGAGTCTTGAGTGCCTCGGACATATTGCGGGAAATGAAGAACTTAGACCTCTTCCTGACAAAGTTTCCGCCATTCACAACTTTACCCAACCTTCAACGAAGAAGCAAGTGCGATCATTTTTAGGTCTGGTAGGATTTTATCGTAAATTTATTCCGAATTTTTCAGCTATTGCTTTGCCTTAACAGATCTTACCAAGAAAGGCCAGCCAAACAAAGTGATTTGGAGAGAGCCACAGGAAAATGCATTCATCACTCTCAAGAACGCTTTAACGGTAACACCAGTTCTCAAACTACTTGATTTAAATGAAAGCTTTGTTTTACAGACTGATGCGTCAGATCGTGGTGTTGGGGCAGTTTTGATGCAGTACGAAGATGGTGTGAAGAAACCTGTCGCATACGCTAGCAAGAAACTTTCCAAATGTCAGGTAAATTACTCTACAATCGAGAAAGAGTGCTATGCAATAATCTGGGCAGTTCAAAAATTCCGCAGGTATTTGTATGGTAAGGAATTCCTACTAGAAACAGATCATCAACCACTAGTATATCTTACCAAAGCCAAAGTGTCTAATGCACGTCTGATTCTGCAACCCTACAGGTTTCGCATTATTTCCATCAAGGGTTCTGAAAATGTAGGAGCTGATTGTCTAAGCAGAATTTAGATATGTATATAATTATGTATAGTTGATTTTATGCCATTATTATGTTCCCCAAACGGAGTTTGGGAATATATTGATTTTACTCGGTTTCTTATTAAGGTCTTCCGTCTTCAGCGGAAGACCTTACTGTTATTCTTAGGTTTCTTTTCCAAAATTTTTATTAAGGTCTTCCGTCTTCAGCGGAAGACCTTACTGTTATTCTTAGGTTTCTTTTCCACTATTTAAGGTCTTCCGTTTCAACGGAAGACCTTCTTATTATTCTGTTGTTTCTTTTCAACTTTTCTTATTATTATTCTTACCGATTTTGTGCAGGCGATTTCTCGTAAATGCGTCAATGGATTTTCATGAAACTTTCAGCATTGATGACAAATTATATGAACTTAAGGCGTTTTTTTTTAATTTGATGACGTCACTTCCGGTTCCGAGTTTTCTGCAATTTAGTGAGTTTTAAAGGGTCATTTTGTCGGGCATTTTTCTCAATAATGGCTCAAGACAGAAACATGAAACTTTCAGGTATGATAGACCAAAGTCTATAGATATGTATAAGGTATTTCATTTTATCGGAAGTGCCGCACGTCGGCGCTAGCTATGGCCCGAAAATAGTCCTATCAAGAATTTCACAATTTTTAACAACTTTTCTACTATATCTTTTTACCTGGAAATATTTTGTAAAAACATATAGAACAAAAGAAGTGTAGAATTTCAAGATCTTTCAAATGATATGTCGAAAAAAGGGCTGGCCCCTACATTAAAGGGCCTAGAGGGGCCGAAATTGTTTTCTTTATATCTCAAAAAGAATTGAGAATTTGTAATAGGTTCAAAGAAGCAAAGTTTTTCAAAATGACAAGTTGAATCTATTGAAGTCGTCAAAATACGTCCGTCGTCGTCACTTCCGGCGAAACCGGAAGTAGTCGAAAAACGCGTATTTTTGCCGTTCTTGACAAGTTTTTGAATAACATATGTCTTCGGGAGCATAATAATTAATTTTCCGTCAGTCGTCGTCACTTCCGGTACAACCGGAAGTAGCTAAAATGGCTTATTTTTGCATTAATTAACATAGTTTTAGAGGACTCAAAGCATTTTTGGGCGTTATTTCTAATTTTTGTTAAAAATGAAAGCTACTTCCGGTCAAACAGGACGGAAGACCTACTCGTTGCTTTGCAACAAGCTTTGCTCTAGTTTTATTATTATTATTGTTTTTTTTTCTTACCGATTTTGTGCGCGCGAGTTCTCGAGAACGGGTCGATCGATTTTCATGAAACTTTCAGGTCTGATAGAACATCAAAAAATCTAGATATACATTCTTTTATTTTGATGACGTCACTTCCGGTTCGGAGTTTTCTGCGATTTAGTGATTTTTAGAGGGTCACTTTGTCCGGCAGTTTTCTCAAAAAGTACTTAACACAGAAGCATGATATTTTCAGTGATGCTAGAGCAAACGTTGGAGAAGTGCCTTTTGTATATCACAACTACCGGAAATACGACGGGCCTGCGTTCGCTATGGGCCGAAAATAGTCCTATCATGACTTTTAAAATTTTTAACGCCTTTTCTATGATAACTTTTTACCTAGAAATATCTTGTTAAAACATATAGAACAAAAGAAGTGTAGAATTACACGATCTTTCAATATGATATCTCAAAAAAAGGGCTGACCCCTAAAATTAGGGATTTAGAGGGGCCAGCAGTATTTTCCTGATATCTCAAAAAGTATTGACAATTTGTTAAGCATCATAGAAGAAAAGTTGTTCAGAATAACAAATAGCAGATGCGGAGATCATTTAAAGTAGTTAAGATGGCGTCACTTCCGGTCAGACCGGAAGTATTTGTAAATGGCTCGTTTTTGCACACATAACCGTAAATGTCTAACAATCTCGATCTCATCATCTTCAGAATTAGACGGAAGACTTATTTGTTGCTTTGCAACAAGCTCGTCTAGTTATTATTAAGGTCTTCCGTCTTCAGCGGAAGACCTTATTGTTTTTCTTAGGTTTCTTTTCCACTATTTTTAAGGTCTTCCGTCTTCACGGAAGACCTTATAGTGATTCTACTGTTTCTTATTATTAAGGTCTTCCGTCTTCACGGAAGACCTTATAGTTATTCTACTGTTTCTTATTATTATTATTATTATTATTCTTATTTTTTTTTCCAAAATTTTGTGCACGCGATTTCTCAGCAACTGTTCGGCGGATTCTTATGAAATTTTCAGGAATTATGCGCAATAAGATGAACTTGATACATTTTTAAGGAAATTTGGAAATGTCGTTTGTAGATGTGCCAAGTTATGGGCAATTTCGCGCATTTTAAAATGCAATTTTGTCGCCCCTTTTTATCGTAAATGGCTAAAGATATGACCTGGAGATTAGCTTAGACTTATATATTTTTGACTTTGTGGTTTGAAATCACCTTATATGCGATATATTCTTCCGGTCGTCACGGCATGCGAATTTAAAAAATTGTATTTTCTAACTTTTTTGTTTTTCAATATTTCTCATTTATTTTTGGTATATTAATAGAAACCCTCCCTATAATGCTTACTATATAATTTGTTTGAATGTTGATAAATCTAAACTCTAGATATTAGCATTCAAAAATCTGAAGCGGATCCAAAATGGCGGCTGTCTCTGTCAACGTCGATATTTAACAATTATTTTGAAAATACGCCGCATGCGTTTGCTTGAATGAAAGTAACAAAAGGATAAATAAAATGTAAAGGAATACTTGGATTGTCACGTCGTAGTTACGTTGCAGTTCTGTGTCAAGCTAACGTCTTCTATAATTGGTTTTGGCTGGTTTTCAAAATAAAAAAAGAAAAGACTAAATGTGCAGATGAAATTCGATACCTAATATCTTTTGTGCACCACGGAAAAACAGATCTTAAATCGTACTTATAAGTTATACTGTCTCAAAAAAGAATATCAATGAATATTGAAAGTATAAATCTTAACCACTGTTTTCCTATGCACACTTGTGTCATTTTAGACAAAAATAAGAAAACGATTTTTTTAAAAGATCGCTTCATGGAGTTTATTCAAGCATTCTTGTCTTAAAGATCTGATTCAAGTTATTGAGCATAAATGATATCTGATTCCTTGACCGTCGTAGGGCGAGCACATGGGATTTTCGGCGAAACGTTTCAGCCATAATTTGATTAACTAATCAGGATAGTTCACTTTGGGGATAAACAGGAAATTGAAAAAAGTTTAAAATTCATAACCGTTTCACCGCTTTAGTGTTACATGCATATATAAAACAATATGGAATTTGTAAAATGTGTTGAATATACTTTCTAAACCTCGAATGTTAGTGTAGAAGAACGTTATTTTTTTAAATCGTGGCGTTCAAATATATTTTGAATAGTGACCCGCCTTTCTTTTTAAGAGAGAAGCACTGTTTTGTTGATATATACAAGTAGATTTAGAGTATAGGTCCCGATAGCGTAATATTTAGTGTGTTATGTGTGTTATGGCGACTAATGTGTTCAATCCCTCTTGTGGGCAAATCTTTTTTTACTTTTTCAGCTCGATTTTAAGTTTTCTTTCCGGAAAGGGACGGAAGACCTCTCGTTGCTCGCAACGAGTTTCACATCTAGTTCTTATTATTATTATTTTTTTTGACAAAATTTTGTGCAGGCGATTTCTCGAAAACTGTTCAGCGGTTTTTCATGAAACTTTCACAAAATATGTGTCATTATATGAAGTTGTTACATCCGAAGAGAAATTTGGAAAATTCGCTTCAGGTGCCAAGTTATGGACAAGTTCCTGATTTTAAAATGCGATTTTGTCGCCCTTTTTTGTCGAAAATGGCTATGGATATGAACTGGAGACTTATTGGAGATGATAGATCATGTCTTTGTGGTTTGCAGAATCGCCTTTTCGTGCGTCGTCAGTACTTCCGGTCGTTACGAATTGCAATCTTTAAAAAATCGTATTTTCATATATCTTTTTTGTTTTTTGACGTGTGTATAACTTTTTTGTTTTTCAGTATTTTTCATTTATATTTGGTATGGTAATAGAAGCCCTCCGTGTAATGCTTACTATTTAATTTGTTTGAATGTTAATAAATCTAAAGTCTAGATATCAGCATTCAAATATCTGAAGCGGGTCCAAAATGGCGGCTGTCTCTGTCAACGCCGACATTTCGCAATAGTGGTTTACGGAGGCAGCCGAGCGTTTGCTTTAACGAAAGTAACATAAGAATAAATGAAATGTAAAGAAATACTTGGATTGTCACGTCGTAGTTTCGTTGCAGTTCTGTGTCAAACTAACGTCTTCTATAGTTGGTTTTGGTTGGTTTTCAAAGTAGAGAAACAAAAGACGATTGTGCAAAATGTGCAAATGATATTCGATACCCAATATCTTTTGTGCATCACGGAAAAACTTAAATCATACTTATAAGTAATACTTTCTCAAAAAAGAATATCAATTAATATTGTCAGTATATATTTTTTTAATGCACTTGTATCGTTAGATCGCTTCATGGTGTTTATTTTAGCATTCTTGTCTCAAAGACCTGATTCAAGTTATTGAGCATAAATGATTTCTGATTCCCTGACCATCAAAGGGTGAGCCATGTTTTTCGGCGAAACGTTTCAACCTTTTTTAATTAACTAATCGGGATAGTTCACTTTGGGGATAAACAGGAAATTGAAAAAAAAATTCATAACCGTTTCACCGCTTTAGTGTTACATGCATATATACAATATGGAATTTTTAAAATGTGTTAAATATACTTTCTAAATCTCGAATCTTAGGCTATAAAAACGTTCTTTTTTAAATATCATTGAAGCTATCACAGCTATTTAATAGAACATTCCAAAGAAAAGGCACAAAGATTAACTCTTGGTGTTTGGCGCTAAATTTTGAACAGTGACCTGCCTTTCATAATTTTAAGAGAGAAGCATATTCGTAAATATATACAAGTAGATTTAGAGTAGAGGTTCCGATAGTGTAATATTTAGTGCGTTGGAATTTCATGCTAGCGACATGGGTTTAATCCCCCTTGTGTGCAAATCGTTTTTTACTTTTTCAGCTCGATTTTACGTCTTCTTTCCGGAATCGGACGGAAGACCTCTCGTTGCTCGCAACGAGTTTCACATCTAGTTCTTATTATTATTTTTTTTCTTACCGATTTTGTGCACGCGAGTTCTCGAAAACGGCTCGATGGATTTTCATGAAACTTTCAGGTCTGATAGATCATCAAAAAATCTAGAAACGAAATTTTTTATTTTGATGACGTCACTTCCGGTTCGGAGATTTTCGCGATTTTGTCATTTTTAGAGGGTCACTTTGTCCGGCAATGTTCTCAAAAACCGTTGAAAATAGAAGTATGAAATTTTCAGTGATGATAGATCAACCTTCGGAGAAGTGCATTGAGTATATCATTTTCACCGGAAGTAGGTAGCGCCGGCGTTCGCTATGGCCCGAAAATAGTCTTATCAAAAATTTCAAAATTTTTAACACTTTTTCTACGATAACTTTTTACCTAGATATATTTTGTTAAGACATGTAGAACAAAATAAGTGTAGAATTACAAGATCTTTCATCTGATATCTCCAAAAAAGGGCTGGCCCCTAAAATGAAGGGCCTACAGGGGCCGAAAGTTTTTCCTTTATATCTCAAAAAGTATTGAGAATTTGTAATACGTCAAAGAAGCAAAGTTGTTCAAAATGTCAAGCTTTATCTACTGCAGTCGTCAAAATACGTCTGACGTCGTCACTTCCGGCCAAACCGGAAGTAGTCGGAAAACGCGTATTTTTGCTGTTCTTGACAATTTTTTGGATAACATATGTCTCTGTGAGCATAAAAATTAATTTTCCGTCTGTCGTCGTCACTTCCGGTCAAACTGGAAGTAGCCAAAAATAGCTTATTTTGAAGGTTTCGATGCAAAATTGAAAGTATAAATTCACTGGGGACGACTTAGCTCATTGCTTTCTTTTTTTGATGTCACTTCCGGCACTTCCGGCCAAAACCGGACGGAAGACCTACTCGTTGCTTTGCAACGAGCTTTGCTCTAGTTATTATTATTATTATTATTATTGTTTTTTTTCTTACCGATTTTGTGCACGCGAGTTCTCGAAAACGGCTCGCTCGATTTTCATGAAACTTTCAGGACTGATAGAGCATGAAAAAATCTAGATATATATTTTTTTATTTTGATGACGTCACTTCCGGTTTTGAGATTTCCACGTTTTACTGATTTTCAGAGGGTCATTTTGTCCGGCAGTTTTCTGAAAAACCACTCAACACAGAAGCATGAAATTTTCAGTGATGCTAGAGCAACCTTTGGAGAAGTGAATTTCGTATATCACAACCACCGGAAGTACGAAGTGCCGACGCTCGCTATGGCCCGAAAATAGTCCTATCAAGAATTTCAAAATTTTTAACACCTTTTCTACGATAACTTTTTACCTAGATATATTTTGTTAAAACATAAAGAACAAAAAAAGTATAGAATTCCAAGATCTTTCAAATGATAGCTCTAAAAAAGGGCTGGCCCCTTCAATTAGGGGCCGAGAGGGGCCGAAAGTTGTTCCTTTATATCTCAAAAAGTATTGAGAATTTGTAATACGTCAAAGAAGCAAAGTTGTTCAAAATCTCAAGCTTAATCTATCAGAGTCGTCAAAATACGTCCGGCGTCGTCACTTCCGGCCAAACCGGAAGTGGTCGGAAAACGCGTTTTTTTGCCGTTCTTGACAAGTTTTTGAGTTACATATGTGTTTGGGAGCATAAAAAGTAGTTTTTCCGTCCGTCGTCGTCACTTCTGGTCAAACCGGAAGTAGCAACAAATGGCTTATTTTGAAGGTTTTGATGCAAAATTGAAATTATAAAGTCACTGGAGACTACTAAGCTCATTGCTTTCTTTTGTTCTGGCACTTTCGGCACTTCTGGTCAAAACCGGACGGAAGACCTACTCATTGCTTTGCAACGAGCTTTGCTCTAGTTAAGGTCTTCCGTCTTCACGGAAGACCTTATAGTGATTGTATTGTTTCTTCTTATTATTATTATTATTATTCTTTTTTTTTGACAAAATTTAGTGCACGCGATTTCTCGAAAACTATTCAGCGGATTTTAGCGAAACTTTCACAAGATATGCGTCATTATATGAAGTTGTGCAGTCTGTAATTTTTTTTGGTAAATTAACTTTCGGTGCCAAGTTATGGATGATTTCCTGATTTTAAAATGCGATTTTGTCGCGCACTTTTATCGAAAATGGCTGAGGATATGAACTGGAGACTTATTGGAGATGATAGATCACGACTTTGTGGTTTGCAGAATCGCCTTTTCGTGCGTCGTCGGTACTTCCGGTTTTTTACCGGAAGCGTATTCAAAATATGCAATTTTAAAACTTTTTTGTTTTTCAATAATTTTCTTTGATGTTATTAATTCAAATAGAGACTCATTTGCAAATGCGTAATATGTAATTTGTTTTAGAATCGAAAAAGGCAATCTTGAGATATTCGCATTTAAAAATTTGAAGTGGTGTTTTCAATGGCCGAATGGTTAGCGCGTTGGATTGCCACGAGGGCGATCCGGGTTCGCTCCCCCGAATGTCCATATTTTTTTTATCATTTTTTCTGCTAGATTTTTCGTATTTTATTTCAGAATCGGACGGAAGACCTCTCGTTGCTCGCAACAAGATCGTTTCTAGTTATTATTATTATTCTTTTTTTTCTTCTTTGTTCTACGGTACTTTTTTTGTCCGCGAGTGTTCTCAGAAACTGTTCACCCAACTGAGTTAAAACCTTTTTAGGGTTAATAGGTGTGTAGTGTAGGTGTGTGGAACGAAGGTCATTTTGCGTGCATACGCATGCACGTGCGTGCGCGTGCAATGAGTGAAATGACTTATATACTTTATATAGACGTAACTTTTACATTTTTTTATGAAATACTATAAAACTCATTATATAAGGATATATTAGTAGTGTAGATAATATGACATGGTCAAATTAGCACTAACTCACGCACATGCACGTGCGCTGTGCTCTGATTGGCTGAAACAAAAATCTCCATATCTTTCTTGTTTTTTGCCGAAATGCTTTGAAATTTTAAATATAGTCATGCAGTAGGATATACTACAGTATGATATATAACAATTTTCAGGAAAGCATGCGCATGCACGTGCGCTGCCATCTGATTGGCGAAAATTTTAAATGGCTATAACTTTCTTGATTTTCAACCAAACAGGATGGGATTCAGAGCATAGATAGACATTATAGACTCTTACAAAAAGGTATGGTTATCATGCACATGCATGCACGCGCATGCAAGTGAGCTTTGCTCTGATTGGCTGAAACAAAAATGAGCACGCGTGCAATGCTAAAATTTAAATATATTTTGTATCCTTCTGGGAAAACGTTGTTTAAGTCTAAATTGCATAAAGTGTGTCTTAGTTAAGAGCGCTTGCAGGGAATATGGCACAAAAAGGGAGTTTGGGAGCGTTTGGGGAACATCTGTAACGGTCCCCGTTACAATTAGCCCTAGTTGATTGTGTTTTTTTTCAAAAGTTCGTTGAACTTTCTTATGTTGGGGAGATATTGTCACAATCAATATTGAATTATAATTGTATTTACATAACGGTTATGGTTTTTATTTTATTTACCCTTTACTGGACCTCTATATTTTTGTTATCTTATTGAACCTCAGTTAAGTTTTGCAGGCATTGGTCAGTTACGACCTATTGTATAGAGGGTATTTAAATCGCTGCATAGCTGACCAAGTAGCCGGGGTCCACGTTTTCATAGATTTTTACATGCCATGCTTGAGGTACTACAAGATGTGTAGATAAGTAGATTTTCAATGGTAACCATTTCTCCATAAGGGGTAAGTTTGTTTTTTATTTTATATATAAGTTTTAAGTACTACATTTAAGACGTAAAGCTATGTACAAATTTGAGTTAAGTAATGTTTTTGTCACTGTTTACGTATACAGGTTTTGCTGGGTAGAGTTACTCATGCGTGTATAGTTCTATTTTTGTGCAATGTTCCAAGTTATGTACGCACGTAGACTATTTTGTTTTGCCGCTTATAAGTCGGTGTTGTGGATTTAATAGTTAAAACCACTTTATTAAGATGTTGTGTATTCTTAACGTTTTCCTTATTATAATAGTGTTCGGTTAGAATTACCGTTACTTGTTTTGTATGGTGTGCCATAAGTGCAACTGTAGTCAATGTTGACGTGTTATTTTTAGTATACGTAACTTGCGACTTAAAATATTATTTATTTTAAAGGTTCCAGAGACATTCCAGCCATATTCTATCTATAAGGGCCATTTTGTGTGGACACGTGGTACCAGTGTTACCTGGACCGGAAACCCACTGGGAGCCAGTTGGCGGGAGTCCGTCGTAAAACGGGGAGTGTCAGGACGCAGTCGCGTGGTACACTGGAATGGATATGGACATATAAAGACTTTAAGTGATATTTATTGTAGATAATTTTTGTAAAATATGTTGTAGATATTGTTTTTTTTTAATCGATTTTATTTATAGATAAAAAATTGTAAATAGGAAAAAAATCTTGTTGTGTCTGACTGAACAGAGCACGACGGCTGTCGTGACAACTTGAGACCTAAAATAAAAATTCCTTTCATAAAACAGACAGGGAGTATTGGTATGGATTGCCAAATTCACAAAAATGAGCTAAACATAGTTTCACAGTTTGATAAACTAGGTTTATCGACTGTAAACTATAGTTTACAAACCGTAAACTATAGTTAACAATTCGTTACCTATAGTTTTCATCAAACAAGAGGCCCTTGGGCCACATTGCTCACCTGAGCACTAAGGGTAGGAAAAAGTAGAAAATGGCTTTTTATTGTAAATTTTAAATCCAAAAGTAGTCCCACGACCAATCATGCTTTTGCTATTTTTTAGAAAATGATTTTTAAAGAATTTTCCTATATATATATATCTTTGAAAACTTTGGTTGGCCATTTTGGCCCCGCCCTACCCCCAGGGGTCATGATTTGAACAAACTTCAATCTACACTACCTGAGCATGCTTCCATATAAATATGATGAATTATGGCTTTGTCATTCTTGAGAAGAAGATTTTTAAAGAATTTTCCTATAGATTTCTATGTAAAACTTTGGTCGGCCATTTTGGCCCCGCCCTACCCCCAGGGGTCATGATTTGAACAAATTTGAATCTACACTACCTGAACATGCTTCCAGATAAATATGATGAATTATGGCTTTGTCATTCTTGAGAAGAAGATTTTGAAAGAATTTTCCTATATATTTCTATGTAAAACTTTGGTCGGCCATTTTGGCCCTGCCCTACCCCCGGGGGTCATGATTTGAACAAACTTGAATCTACACTACCTGAACATGCTTCCATATAAATATGATGAATTATGGCTTTGTCATTCTTGAGAAGAAGATTTTTAAAGAATTTTCCTATATATTTCTATGTAAAACTTTGGTCGGCCATTTTGGCCCCGCCCTACCCCCGGGGGTCATGATTTGAACAAACTTGAATCTACACTACCTGAGGATGTTTCCCCATAAGTTTCATCTTTCCTGGCCCAGTGGTTCTTGAGAAGAAGATTTTTAAAATATGCCACCAAATTTTCATTAATTCCCAATTATCTCCCCTTGAATGAGGGCGTGGCCCTTCATTTGAACAAAATTGAATCCCCTTTACCTAAGGATACTCTGTGGCAAGTTTGGTTGAAATTGGCCCAGCGGTTCTTGAGAAGAACTCGAAAATGTGAAAAGTTTTCAGACAGACAGACAGACGGATGCCAGACAAAATGTGATCAGAAAAGCTCACTTGAGCTTTTAGCTCGGGTGAGCTAAAAACTATATATAACGGTTGTTAACTATAGTTTACGAATGCTAATCTAAGTTTATCTGTCTGTAATAAAGCATTAACAATAGATTTTGTTGATAAACATATATTCACGTTTGTAAACTATAATTTACAATCGTAAACTATAGTTAAGAGTTGTTAATCATAGTTTCACAAATCGAAACTATATTTATCAGTTAACAGTTAACTATAGTTAAGAGTTGTTAATCATAGTTTCACAAATCGAAACTATATTCATCAGTTAACAGTTAACTATAGTTAAGTCTTAGAGTTGTAAACTATAGTTTACAAATCGTGAAACTGTATTTATCAGATACTGTAGATCACTTAATTTTCGCGACACCTTATTTTCGCGAGATGGTCAATGGCTCTTTATTAGCGAGAAAAAATGTTCATGAATTGTGGTCATTGCTCTATGTAATCTTAAGGAATTCTATTAAATGCGAGAATGAAATGTTCGTGAGCTTACCATCTCGCGTATTTACGCAAAAATAAAGTTCTCGCGAATAAAAAGTGATTTACAGTAATCTATGTTTTGCAATCGCAAATGATTGTTTTCGGTGTTAAGTGTAGTTTATGGTTGGTTGTGATACATAGATTATCGCGTTAACTATGGTTTACAGATGTAAAATATAGATTAACGTTGTTAACTATAGTTTACAGTCCGTAAACTATAGTTTACAACTGATAAACCTAGTTTATCAATTGTGAACCTATGATTAGCTCATTTTTGTGAATTTGGCGTGCCATATATTGGGGAGTAGGGTGAAAAATTTTTCAATTACATATGTAAGTGTATAATAATTTTTCTAGCTGCCACAAATGATACTACATGCCTGTATATATTTGTATCTACTTGTTTTTATTAGTTGAAATATTTTATTTCTTTAGGCTATTGCTTATTTCTTCCTTAAATGGACTTAACTCCTCCCATAGTTTTATTCATTACATCTGATGCATATGCGCCCCTTTTCTGAAAAATGATGCTTAGACTGTAAGCTATAACAGAAACCTAAACAATGTCTCTGACAATAGCTACCATGGACAGTTTTAAACTGTGACCTATATGCTAAAAATAGTTTTTTCTGCAAACTTTAACCTTCGCTATAACTTTAGAACCGTAAAAGATAGAGACTTCATATTTGGTATGCATACACCACTGTTTAAGCTCTTTTAAATGACAACATGGTCAATGACCTTGTGACCTTGACTGTGACCTATATATGCTATATATAGCTTTTTTGTTGGCAAACTTTAACCTTTGCCATAACTTTTGAACAAAGAAAGATAGAGACTTAATATTTGTCTTGTAATCTCCACTAATTAAGCCCTTTCACATGACACCATGGTCAATGACCTTGTGACCTTGATTGTGTCCTATATGCTAAAAATAGCTTTTTAGACCCTTCACCATAACTATTGAACCATGAGAGAGAGAGAGACTTCATATTTGGTATGCATACTTGACTACTCAAGTTCTTTCAAATGACACCACCGTTCAAGGTAACTCAGTCGGTAGAGCGCTCGCTGCGTGATCGGGAGGTCATGAGTTCGTATCTCGGCCGCGACTGACCTAGTCGTTAAAATGGGTAGCAACTGTTCCATCGCCATGCGCTCGGCACTTTGAAGTGAAAGTTGCGGGTCCTTTGGATGAGACCTTAAAAACCGAGGCCCCGTGTCAGCGGCAGGTGTTGGCACGATAAAGATCCCTCACTGCTCAGTGGCCCTGAGTGCCGAGTAAAGGTCAAAATTTGAAGCCCTTCACCGGCAAACGGTGACATCTCCATATGAGTGAAAAATTCTCGAGAGGGACGTTAAACATAATACAATCAATCAATTAAATGACACCAAGATCAATGACCTTGTGACCTTGAATGTGACCTAAGGAAATGAAATAATCCAGGAATAAGAATTAAAAAATTAACTAACGTTTCTTTGAGGTTAAAAAAATTGAGTCATGGTTCTGAATTGTAGCAATCGATCAGGAGAGGGAAAACATTGTTTTTTTAAGATAGTCTGATATATCAATTATAATTCATTGATATTTAAATTAATTTATAATTGATTTTAATTGTATTATAGTTCTTTTTTATTTTTATTCTTTTACTAGTAGGAAGATGAAATAATGAATGATATTATAGAAATTACTCGCAATGATTATTGAATAATTACATATATTATAATTTCATATCTGAATTATTTCAGTTTCTCCCATTATGTGCACTTTTATAAATATCACTACTTTGTTTTTAACTTTTTCCCAATCAAAATGGCACAATATGTAACAAATGTTATATACATGAAATGTTCATGTAGATTATACGGCTAAATAGGTTTTTAAATCGACTTTTAGGTGTATATATACACCTAAAAGACAGCAGCCACAACAGGTTTGCCACGACCACCGGTTCATGAAGAAGTACCTTTAGAACATCAAAAGTGCTGTCCTCCATGCCTCCCATCTGATTAGATGGGAGAATAAGGATAAGTAGTACACTGCACATATGATGATAGATGGTTATGCATAATAATGCATGTGATAAAATTTCTGGCAAATGCCGCAATATGTCATGTCACGTTACATTATACATATATCACATGGCTTCGAGGGTGACATACCAGAATATTTGCCCCCAGGTGACCAGAAAGCCCTGGAGTGTTATGTCACCAGATGCCGAAGGCAGACGGTGACATAACACTCCAGGGCTTTCCGGTCACTGAGGGGCAAATATTCTGGTATAGTCGCCCGAGAATCCATGTGGTATATGTTATATGACATTTTTAAAATTAAAAAATCAAAATCATTTAAAATCGTTAAAATTTACATAAATAATCCAAAAACGCTTTCTTGACATTAGGAACAATGCTCCGTTGTTTACATTTGCTTAGCAACTGACGTCATAAAATCTCGAACTTGAGCTAAAATGCGTAACATAAAAACATGTGAACGTGATCGAGAGGGTGACATAACTGCTTCTGTCTGGGGTGACATAACTGTTTCCGGCGTGACATAACCGTTTCCGGTGTGATGCAGCATTTTCCAGGGTTTATAGTGAAACTTATTACATTTGTGATATAATAGGAAAACTTATTCAAAAATTTTATATATAAATATGACATTATTTTAATGCTTATATAATTTCAATGTAAACCTCAACATGTTTCTGCACATTATATTTCATAATTTGCTGTCTGTGTCAGTATTTGTCAAATTTTGGGAATCACCAATGGATTCCATCATATGTATGTGAAGGAATACATATGAATATGACATTATTTTAGTGATTATATAATTTCAATGTGAACCTCGACATGTTTCTGCACATTATGTTACCTGATTTCATAATTTGCTGTCAGTGTCAGTATTGGTCAAATTTTGGGAATCACCAATGGATTCCATAATCTTCCCAATATCCAATGAATGATCTGTTTATTTATCTATAAAAAGAATGGTTGCCTATCAATTGTCTTTTGTATGTGCTGGCTCCAGTTTGTTTTTCTTAATCTTCCCAATATCCAATGAAGGTTGGGAAGATCTGTTTATTTATTTATAAAAAGAATGGTTGCCTATCAATGTCTTTTGTGTGTGATGGCTCCAGTTTGTTTTTGTTAATCTTCCCAATATCCAATGAAGGTTGGGAAGATCTGTTTATTTAGTTATAAAAAGAGGGTTGCCTATAACTGCCTTATGTATGTGACGGCTCCAGTTTGTTTTTTATTTATCTTCCCAATATCTAATGAAGGTTGGGAAGATCTGTATATTTATTTATAAAAAATGGTTGCCTTTGAATGTCACAAATGATGAATCTTATTATGACCATGATGAACTAACCTGTTCAAGCTGACACTTAAAATATGATAATAGGTTGGCAACATGCATTGTGAGTTCAATTACAAATGATAAAGATGAAAAATGTAAGCATGTTTGCTCCTAGCTACCATGTGTTTATAGCTGAGTGGCAAAAAATTATTAATTCTATTATATTATCACCTATGGCAATTACAACTGCTTGGACTTATTGTAGAATAAAATGCCATCAAAAAAAGGAAAATAAATAATAGGAAAATTACAAATGTAATTTATGAAATGCTGTCTTTTTTTATTGAAATCTTCTCATTTTACTTAAAACAGTTTTCAGCATTCAGCATTCGATCCGTGTGCAACTAGCTCTGTCAGAACAGGATACGAAATGTGCTCTATAAACTCCAAACCGAAACGGTACAAAGTCGACTTCCATGATATGGGGAAAAAAAATAATGTGTATATTTTTCTATTATTTCATTTCACTTCATTTTTACTTCATATAAATCAATCATCATTAACTTTCATTTCATTTTCAAACATAAATTTTATTGGAATTGTGCATTAAACAAACTTAATGATGTTACACATGCATTTACTGCTGATGCAATAGTGGTGCATGTCGTAGATTTTATTGTTTCCTGTTGAATGCATTTTTACTACAATTTTTAAGTTATGTTGAACTTAATGTGTACATTGTTCATTGTTATTCAGTTACTTATTTTTCTTACAAAATGTTAAAGTTTTGTTAGATTTCGACTTAACTAAACGGTTTTACATTTACGTAGAATCGAGAAGATTTATCAATGACATAACCCAAGCTGATCTGAACATTATGAAACAATTAATGTCTCAGAGACGCCTACGGGCTTGGGATTCCTCGAAAAACACATTTCTACAAAGCAGTATGTAGTCAAAACATGGGTGTGAAAGGTGTGAATTTCTGACGATGTTGAGATACATGGAGTCGACCATGCATGACGAGCGACCAGCTGAAAAACAATTAGGTTAAGTAGAGCAGAAAATTGCCCCGATGTCGACATATACCAGGTAAAGAAGTAAAGCCACGAAGGTGCAAATACAGCCCTTTAATTTGGTGAATAATGAACTTGCATAAGACACTTCGAGTAGGACTTTGTTTTTATCAGGGAATGCCAAGGTTTATTATGCATAATGAGTTTGGTCTATTCATGACGTCATAACAACGTAGTACATGTCGATTCACGTGCAAAATGATGAAAATGGCTAATTTCTACTACATTTGTCACATTTTCTTCCATTTTTCAGTGTGGCCACACTCACCGAACAAAAAAAATTTTTTTTCATCTAACGCATCATAAAAAATAGAACAACTTTAAACAAAAAACATTTTGTTCGAAGGGTGTGGCCACATTGAAATTTAAACTTTTTGTTGTTGGCCACTATAAACTGATGATATCCCAGACAAATATATAGATTTAATTCATATAGATTTTAAAAAAATATTACTGATCTTTTTGAATATGTTATGCATAGTTCTAAATATATGTCGATTTTTCATTATAAAGAATCAGAAGTAATGTATTAAGTTGGATACGGCCTGTATATTTTACCCAGTATACCAAATCTTATTGTAAGATTACTCTATAGCGACATAATATTATTCATGAGTGTATATCATGCTTTTTGCAATAAGTCGGCGAAAGAAATAGACTGTCAATAATTATAATAAAAAAAATGTAAACACATCTCCCCCCCCCCCCATTATTAATTTGGATTTTACATCGCTGCTTTTGAGAAAATTCAATCACCATGGTCACCGGTGTAATCAAAGGGAGATCACTACGCCTAAAAATAATGGAGAAGGATGACAACTTACTGTCAATGCGATAATTTTTTGCCAATTGCAGCAGAAGTTTACAGGATATTGTCGTGTAAGTAGTTTAATATATATATAATTTTCAATGTATCTTTAGATGAAAACTCATTCATGAATATGTTTAATTCTCATTATTCTGGCTTACGATAAATAACTTGTAGGTCTAACCTGTATTATTTGTTATACCATATAATTTATGTCGAATTGAGCTTCAGGTTTTTAGAACTCGGCTTAATATAATCATTTTCACAAATTCACATACATGTAAAACGAGACAAGTAGGCATTTATTTAGAAATATATTGTACTGCTGTTTACGTTTGTTTACATTCTTACAACACAATGCGTAACTTTTGTGCTAAGTGCAAGATGAGAGCGGACAGCGGCATTATGATACCATGTATTAATTATCTTTTTTTTATTTGGAAAGTAACGCTTTTGTCTCATTTATTTTTGCATTCAAATATTCTTGAGGTAACACAGTCAAAATATATTCAAGATAAAAAAAACACACAGACGACATATTAAAAAAAAAAATATCTGGAAATATTCATACAGTCAAGTTTTTAACGCCTACTTTCATAGAGTCTCCGTGGCCTATATGGGAACGGGTAGGATCGAGTACGTATATAGGCACATGAATTTTTTTAGGGAAGAAATCGATTCAAATGTTAATACAACGTATTTCAGAATTTAATTGTATAATTTTATTATTATTCTCCATATCAGTCGCTAAATAAAAAAAAATCTGTCTCATTCAATTGAAAATCTGCATACGCTGGCTTTCTCATTAAATGGGATTCGAGTACACTTGTAGGTACCAAAAAAAAAAGAAAACAACACAAAACTACGATGTATTAAATATTATTTGTTGCCTTCGTCATGATTACAACTTTATCGGTATGTTTAAAGCTGTGTTATATGTCTAAGAAAAACGTAACACAAAATATAGCCAAAGTTTACCTCAGATATTGTTGTTGTCTTTCTTGACTTCATCCCAAACAAAATGACGGGCAAAACAGGGATACCATGGGAGGGGGAGGGGGGGGCAAAACTTGAAGAAGCAGCAAGAATTTCAAAATCCAAATGAGATTCATTCAGTGACAAATTATGAAACATACCCATTCATAAAACAGCGAGGTGAAAGTTTGCTTGACGTCATTATTACTAATAATGATATAATTATAGAATTTGAAGAACATACATGCCAACTTTTGAAAATTCCCATGGGGGATTTAGCGCTTGATGACAATTTTCAAAGCTTTAAATTCGCGACATTTTCTCGTGAAATTAAATGATCTTTTTTTTAAATTTATAATATTTGATATCACTGATTAATACAACTTAAGGATTAATTTAACACAAAAAATTGATTTTAAAAAAAAGTTAAAAAAATGTTTTTTTTCCAAAATTGAAATATTTTTGCTAAAATAAGTACCTCTCTCATTAAAAACATGTTTTTTTTCTACCAGGACACATAATTTAGTGAGAAATTGAAAATTGTACAACTTTTATATCATTTTTTTCAAAGGCTAAAAAATATATGAGGTTTTGATACTGTAAAGTCCTGTTTCTGGAAACATTTTTGAGATTTTTTATTTATATATTTCTGCAATTAATTAGAAATTCTAATAAGGTATTAAATTTACTGAAATTTATACCACCTATCCAAAGGAGAATTTTTTTTTTTACAGTCATGAAATTTGTCAGGCTTGATGGTGCCATGTGGGTATTTCCATAAGTCATGCACATACCTATAAAATATTACTTTTGGGAGAAGGAAGGAAAAAGTTCTAATTAACATACACTGGATTGTTTCATCTTGATTTCATAATATTTTAACTGGCAAACTTTACAATATTTTTCATTATAGGTAGATAAAATCAGCAGCTATGCTTTGTAGTTTTCTACTTTCGTTTTCAAAAAACGATCTCTTTAGATTCCGATTTTATAGTTTTATTAGTATTTCATTGTCTTTAATTTTTGTTTTTAATAAAATGACTAACAATTAACACGTTAATCTATGTGTTTCACCTTGCATACCCCTAAAAACTGACAAGATAATCCCCTGATTGCCCCAAGCTATAAGCTACTTGTACCTGGACAACTGCGTGCGTTCAAGCGTGAAGTGATTTCCTGTGGCTAATTAACATTGTTAAATAAACAATGAAACTTATCTGAGTGCATTGAATAAACAAGTTTGACATTGTTATCCCGATTGTCAAAATTCAGCGGTAGGGAATCTTTTAAAATCGGAAATTTTGGTGATTTTTTTCAAATCGGGAAATTAGGGCAATTTTTCTTTCACGATCGGGAAGGCGGGATGAAAGGGTAAAATCGGGAGGATCCCGCCTAAATCGGGAAAGTTGGCATGTATGGAAGAAGGGCGGATCAAGGTTGAAGGAAATAGAAGAGACACCCCCCCCCCCCCAAAAAAAAAAAAAACCAAACCAAACCAAACCACACACTAACAAACAAACACCTTAAAACATATCAATATAGTTAAAGGATTACACTGTTAAGTAAATCCTGTCTTAAGTTTTTGTATTTTCGTTAAACAATTTCGGATATACAATCATCTAATCAATCTCCTATTAAACATTAAACCACCATTATATGGTGTGTTTTTTACAACTTGATATCAATTTACTTTGTTTTAAATAATTCTTCGTCATGCGTACTATCTGCAACCTAACTGCAATTAAAGAAATATATATTATATTAAATTCACCCCCCCCAAAAAAATTTCCGACTTGGATTTTCCTCACAGATATTTTGTTAAAATAAAAGTTTATCTAGGGTCATTTGTTCTGACAAAAAAAATATCGTTACTGTCTTTGAACATTCAACATTATAAACTATTCACATATTCCCACGAACATCGCACCACTCACATTGGAAGTCTTTTTCTCAATGGAATGTCTATAATGTTCTTTGTATCTGCTCAATTTCAACATTCATGGAATTATATAGCACCTTAATAATAATAATTTTAAAAAACCTACACATACCAAGGGGTATTATGAAACAGAAAAAAATTGATTAATTTTCATAAGCTTTCATCTTTCTCTCTAGAATGCCTGGAAAAGGTCCAAAGAATTTTCCTTGTCTACTGTGTAGAAAGAAGACAAAACAGCATGAGAGAAGAAAAATTACCAAGCCTGAGCGTAGATATCTTGAAAAAAACTTTTTTGTAACTGTCAACAACGAGGACACATTGTGTAATAAATGTAGACATAAATACTATGCATGTACTCATGGTAAGGAAGAGCAAGCAAATCAAAAGCAACAAAACAATACTCCTGACAACAAAGATGATTCTGATTACTTTCCTACTCCAAAGCGCCCCAAGTCTAGAGCCATAGCCAGTCCACCATCAGTTACTTTGGCCATACCATCAACGTTTAAGAGCCATTCGTCCTGCTTCCTGTGCAAACGCCGAGGGCCAAAACTTGTTGTCGTTTCATCAAAAGCTCGATATGATGTCTTCATGAAGCATGAAATCATTATTCCAGCTGGAAGTCGATGCTGTCCAAACCACTTATATGAGGACAATTTTGTTTCCGATTTGACCATTGTCGACACCAAAGAGAACACCTCTGTTAATAGGACAACTATTCTGGATTTACTCAAACGCCTGAGGAGTGCAGCATTGCAGAGTAAAACGTCGCGGATTAATTTCGATTGCTCTTCCACACTTACAGAAAGTGATTACTTAAACTTAACAGGGGTATGTAAAAACACATTCGATGACCTTCATTCCTACATTGAAGAAAAGGTCAGAAACACACCTGCAAGAAGTTCAAGAACATCTCTAGGAATTTTCTTGTTCAAATTGAAATCAGGAATTTCCAACAAAGTGTTATCCACTATTTTTAACCTTTCAAAGTCCAGTTTACGGAGAGGTATTTCGTCAGTCCGTCAAGCATTGTTAACTTCATTCGTTCCACAGAACTTGGATCTTCAGCATATATCTCGAGATGACGTCATCAGGTGCCACACTAGGCCACTTGCCCAGACTCTCTTTGGAACACTTGGCGAATCTGAGATGATCCTGGTTCTGGATGGAACATATATTTTCATACAGAAAAGCAAAAACTTTCACTTTCAAAGACGATCGTATAGTATTCATAAAGGGCGGCCATTAGTTAAAGCTATGGTAGTAGTTACAACCAAGGGATACTACGTAACTGTTGTTGGGCCATACTTGTCAGACAGTAAAAACAGCGATGCTGCTATTTTAACGCACATGCTAAAAAATAATGTACAGGATATCAAGAACTGGGTACACGAAAACGATATATTCGTCGTAGACAGGGGCTTTAGGGACGCCGTGGGAATTTTGGATGAGATGGGCATCAAAGCTGAAATTCCGTGCTTTGCTAAAAAGGGTAGCAAGCAACTGTCCACAGAAGAAGCAAACTCAAGTCGACTTGTGACCAAGGTGTGTGATGATTAGAATTATATAACAATCATAGATAATCTCATATTCCATGTGCATTCTGATTTCTAAGTTGTTTGATTCATGTCATTTAACGTACTTTAAAACAGGCTTTCTGTAATATTTCTAGGTGAGGTGGGTGGTGGAATCAGCAAACGCCCGAATTAAAAGATGGAGATATCTTGACCATGTTTTACCTACAAATCAGGTGCCGTTTGTGGGAGACTACATTAGAATAATATGTGCAATTTCTAATAAATATTTCCCTCCATTATCTACAGGTACATGTACTTTAAAATTGTTAGCCTATCCCAGTTAATTTGCTATCATATTTCAGTGACGGGTTTATGAAATTTCTAGTTTTAAAGATTACATGTACATATATTAATTGAAGGATTCATAAATGGTTTTATTTATTCTGTTATAGCTCAAGAGGACGACATGGCGGTTGCTGCGAAGATGAAGTATCTTCAGCATTGGGGTGAATTTACTGAAGGAAAGGGTAGAAAACGAGAAGCTTGACAAAAGGACTGTTATTTGGAGAGAAGTGCAATTACTGGATTTAGGCTTTCCCAGGCTATCAGAAGAACGATTAAGAGAGTTAACCTGTGGAATTTACCAGCTGAATCTTGCCTCCAGTTACATTCAAGAACATTTGGATGGTAATAGCGATGTCTATGTTCACCAAGAAGACCCTCATCTCATTAGGGTGAAAATTCAGAGCAGACACACCTCGGCAAAGAAACATCTCCTATGGATATCATACAATGAAACAGAAGTCACGGCCTGGTATTGTAAATGCAAGACAGGGGCGAGGGTTGTTGGGGTTTGTGCCCACATCGCCGCCATAATCTGGTTTCTGGGGTATGGGAGATACAGCCATGGTGACGTGGGTGTAAGGAATTGGGCAGAATATGTTGAGGATGCTGCTAACATTCCACAGGAAATAGATGATTCATCGGACAGTGATAGTAGTGTTGTTGAGGAATGAGTTTCAGAGTTGATTGTCATGTTCATATTTAAGGTGTTATCGCTTTAAAATGGAATTCCTCTCATTCTTGGAAAGTGAATAAAGCATGAACCATATTCTTTAGAAACTGTCAAAAGAGAAATTGCTCATTAAATATATGATCATCCTGATTTCTGATACTATATTCATGTTTAAGAATTAAATTTTCATTTTAGATAACTTTTCTATACATGTAATAGCAACCGTCTGTGACAAAAAAGGTTAGTGTGCATAAGCGCGGTGTATCCAGTATGACAATTTATCGGCACTGACAAATGTTTCAAAAGGTTGACTTCAGTTATATATACAGTTATGAAAAGCATATGTTCTCTGCTATTTGTGGTGAAAATTTCATTGAAATCTTGGCTGGTGCCGTATTTGGACCTTCGTGGCTCTTGTTCTTTGCTATTGGGACTGTGAATATACGTCGGGATAAGTGGGGTAGTCAACATTACCGATGTCGATGTATCACAGTTTTTGCAAATCATTCATATAGTAAATAATGCCAGGACCGCAGACGGACGTCGATATATCCCAGGTTGTCAACATATCCGATGTCGAGATACCGAAGTTTACCCTGTACTTTTATTAGTGGAAAAGTTGTGGATATAAATAAAATTTTATGTGTCATCAAATGTTTTATATACAATCTTTTTTACATTGTTTTTGACATATTTAGATTAAAATTGCAGTTAGTTGTTATAGTTTTTTATGTATTAAGAACAGGGTCAAATCGATCGGGATCGAACTCATGTTTGGATCGAGTTCGGCTTGATCGGAATCGAGTGCTCAATTAATTTAATTTTGCGAAAACACAAGGTTGTAATGATAGAAACTGGTAGGCTAAAGAAAATACCCTGAGAACAAAGATTATGTTCTTCATGTAATACTATTGATGATGAATCTCATTTCTTTCTACAGTGTAGCTTGAACATACAAGCAAGGTTTAATATACTTATAAAAGCTATGTTAGATAATTGTTCCTCATTCTACCTCAAATCACCTACACAGAAACTTGAATATATACCAAGTCCAAAACTTGAAGTTATACCAGCTATTTCCACTTTTAAAAAACAATCACTAGAATTGAGAAATAGAAGGTTCACATTGGTGTAACATTTAGGGTATAAATTTTTTTTTATAGATATTGTAAATATAATTCATTGTTCTCTTTTGTTTTGTTGCTTGACCCATATGGGTGTACATGTAATATGCAATAAAGATTATCATATTGTGGCCCCATCCTACCCCGGGGGTTATGATTTGAACAACGTAGGTTCTACACTATCCAATGATGATTCAACATAAATTTCAGCTTTTCTGGCCCAGTGCTTCTTGAGAAGATTTTTAAAGTTTTCTTCCTATAAAGTTCAATTTAAAACCTTGGATTCACTATTGTGGCCCTGTCCTATGCCGGGGGGTAATGATTTGAACTAACTTGATTTTACACTACCCTTGGATACTTCGACATAAGTTTCAGCTTTTCTGGCCCAGTGCTTCTTGAGAAGATTTTTAAAGTTTTCTTCCTATAAAGTTCAATTTAAAACCTTGGATTCACTATTATGGCCCTGTCCTATGCCGGGGGTAATGATTTGAACTAACTTGATTTTACACTACCATTGGATACTTCGACATAAGTTTCAGCTTTTCTGGCCCAGTGGTTCTTGAAAAGATTTTTAAAGTTTTTTGCCTTTATACTTCAATGTAAAACTTGGATTCCCCATAATTGCCTTGCCCTACCCTGGGGTCATGATCTGAACAATTTAGATTCTACCCTACCCCACATATTCCACATTAGTTTCAACTTATCTGGTCCAGTGGTTCTTGAAAGGAAGATTTTTGAAGTTTTTTGCCTTTATACTTCCATGTAAAACTTGGATTCCATATTGTGGCCCTGCCCTACCCCTGGAGGTTATGATTTTAACAACACTACCCAAGTATGCTTCCACATAAGTTTCAGATTTTCTTGCCAAGTGGTTCTACAGAAGAAAAGTTTTGAATGACCCCACCCTATTATTGTATTTTCTCGATTATCTTCCCTTAAAAGGGGAATTGGCCCTTTATTTTAAAAATTTAAATTCCCCTTCAAATAAGGATGCTTTGTACCAAGTTCGGTTAAAATTGGCCCAGAAGTTCTTGAGATGTTGAAAATGTAAAAAGTTTACAGACAGACGAATGGACTATGGACAGCAGGTGACCAGAAAAGCTCACTTGAGAATTCAGCTCAGGTGAGCTAAAAACTATAAATCTGAACTTTCTTTGGAAAAAGTGGGCATAAGAAAGTTTATGAAAGTTAGTTTTTCTATATTTAATGAAATGATAACTCTTACATTGGCACAGGAAGGGTGTTCCTCAGCATCATTTTCACTTCGAAAGCCACAGCATTGTGAGCTAATTTGTAACTTGATGCGAGACTGGTTGCTGGAATAGCGCCAGCCTGTCAAAGCCAGCTGTTCTCGCTGTTCCTGATTGACAGCCAGGCAGGCACAGGCAAGAGAAAATTGGATCAAGAAAACAAGGAACAGAATTATCATGTACTTCAAATGCATAGGAAATTCAATAACTCTGACAGAAAACTAAAAACTTACTACAAGGAATGGAAATCAAATGCAGAAATTTAAAATTATCAACTGCAACCAATTGTGAAATAATAACTAGTTAATCAAATTAAAGTGCATATTAACACTGCATAGATCAAGGACCCTCTGTTTGCTGCTGAAAATGTATATTGAACATAATATAACAGCATGAAGGAGTATGCTTTAAAACTATCTAGATTATGACCAGCATGCAAAGTGTGCCTTTTTTCACTCAGGAAAAATTCATCAAAGACAATTTATTTTAATAAGTACTTCAGACCTGTTTGCCCGTATTGTCATCTCTCAGTTTGTTTTATTAGATTTGTCACTGAGATTTTGGCATTTGTCAGTAAGATTTTTCTTTCAATCAATTTCACATTTCATTAGAGAAAAAGCTACATTTCTGATTACCATTTCTGTCATTTTTTAAAACACCTTTTTTGGCAACATGACATCACTTTACTGTTTGAAATCTTTATCTTTTTTAGCAATTAAAAAGCATCAAACTGATACATATCATAATGAAAACTTACTGTTAGCCTAAAATCCCATCAAACAAAAAAGTAAGACGTATTTTGGACTCAAAATCTGTACAAAATATAAAGAAATTGGAAGAGTCAACAGGTCTGGTACTTTAATACAAGAGGCTCATGGGCCTTTTAGGTCACCTGAGCATCATGCAACAACTTTCAAATGATTGATTCTGGTTCATGTTTTAAGCTAGATTCTATGGCATTCACAATTTTGAAAGAGGCATCATTGCTAATCATAACTATGCACTTAGCAATTGCTTAGTTTGGTTACTTAATACCCACAGACAGGGTAGGGGAACAAAAAATGCATTTCAACTAATCAGTAATATTCAGCAATAATCAGAAGGGCCCCTACCACACATGAACACCTGACTCTAGGTCTGTACATTGCATAATTTTTGTAAAGGCATACTTGCTTATCAAAAATGTTTGATTAATACCAAAGAGTGGATTTCAAACAAATCATTTTCAGTATATAAGTAGAACCCCCCACACCCATGGTATCCCTGACCCAGGGGCCTTGAAATTCACATTTCTGGAAGAAGAGCCTTTGCACATCATAACTATATAGATAGTTCATCTGCTTATTACCCAGGAGCAGAGAAAAAGATTTTCAAAGATATAATGTATTTTACTACATATAGAGTCCTGCCCTAACACCAGAACCCCTGACCCTGGGGCCATAAAATTCACAATTTTGGAAGTGGCACTCTTGCTCATCATAACTATGTACTTAGTTAAATTATTTAATATCCAGGAGGAGAGAAGAAGATTTTCAAAGAAATGATGCATTTATACTATATTATCAATATAGCCCCGCCTTAGCACTAGAGCCCCTGACCCTTGGGCCATGAATTTCACAATTTTGTAGAGGACTCAATGCTCATTGCATTCATGCAAACAGTTTGACTGCTTGATGTCCAGAAGTAAAGGAGATTTTTAAAGATTTCATTTATTTTAGTGGTTTTGGCCCCACCCCTCATGCCCCAGGGGGGCAGGGATCATGAAATTCACAATTTTTGTTCCCCTTCACCCATAGATACTGTATAACAAATTTGGTTGAAATTGGTTCAGTGGTTCCCGAGAAGAAACTGAAAATATTCAAATGTTAACACACAACACACATGACGACGGCAAAAACGGTTAGCATTAGGTCACCTGAGTGACTCAGTTGACCTAATAAAGAAATATTATGTTTGCTAGTACACAGCAAAACTCGCTAAGTATGAACACGGATATTGCGATTTCATGATTATAGCGAAGTTATCTTGGATCCCCCAGCTATATAAATTTAGCCAATTCCTTATACAGATATAACTAGAAATATGTCCATAGGACATGAATGCCCAGCTGAGGATATATTAGTTTGGTTCAGGTAGGGCTTATAGTTACTAGGGATCCGAATAAAAATGTAGGTCAGATCCAGCATCCGAAGCAAGTCTGGTAGTGTCCATCCCTAGATGCATCAGCCATGCAAGTTTGGTTCAGGAAGGGCTTATAGTTACTTGGGAATGAAAATATAATTCAGATCCAGCATCCGAAGCAAGTTTGGTAGTGTCCATCCCTAGATGCATCATCCATGCAAGTTTGGTCCAAGTTGGGCTTATAGTTTCTTAGGAATGGACCTGCTCCAAAAACTTTAACCTGGTCACTCATCTGGAAAATGTAGGTCAGATCCAGCATCCGAAGCAAGTCTGATAGTGTTCATCCTTAGATGCATCATCCATGCAAGTTTGGTCCAAGTTGGGCTTATAGCTCCTTAGGAATGGACCTGCTCCAAAAACTTTAACCTGGTCACTCATCCGGATAATGTAGGTCAGATCCAGCATCCGTAGCAAGTCTGGTAGTGTTCATCCCTAGATGCATCATCTGTGCAAGTTTGTATCAACATGTGAAGTTTGATAACACCATCTTGAATAGTATGTTTAAAACTGAGCTAAACACTAATTTAAGAAAAGTGAGGTCAAGGTCAAAGGAAAAGTCAAGATGAAAAAATGTTGATGCAGTTGCATAGCTCTCATCAATATCTATCAGCATATGAAGTTTGATGAAAATATCTTGGATAGTTTCTATGAAACTTAGCTTTGAACAGAGCTAAACGCAAAGTGTGACGGAAGGATGGAAGGACAGAAGGACGGAAGGACGGAAGATGGACATGACAAACACTATATGCCCCTGCCATATTCATGGTGGGGCATAAAAATTACAGATATAGCAAAGTAATTTTTTAAGTCCCGGTGATTTCATTATCACTGAGTTTTACTGTACTTAGTTTGGAAAATACATAAAAAAAGCATGCAACAAAAGGCCAATGGGCCAAACTGCTCTTCTGAGCAACTTTGGCCCTGC
>NW_026935829.1:0-6877 GCF_032062105.1 Saccostrea cuccullata | reverse complement strand
TAATTGCTGTTTTTATGTTTGAACGGAAACACAAATAACAGTAATGTCTCAATTTATTCATATTATACAATTATGGATTGAAGTGTAGGTCAATATGTGGTTATAAGTACTCATGGCAATTGATATTGACGGAAGACACAGAATTTTGTGTCTGAGGTCAGTATCAATTGCCATGAGTCCTTATATAAAGCCACATATAAACCGTTCACTGAAGTCCATAATAGTTATATTATATAATCACTCAAACTGAATGTACTGACACAGTCATAACTAAAGAGACATGGCTGTCATTGCATCACAATGGTTAAATTCACGCTTCTTATATTATGACGTCACCTACTAGATAGTAACTTCACAAAAGCAGGAATGTCACATGATGTACTTTCAGCCAATGAAAACTACGAAAATAATCTTCTTATATAACATATATCAATTACTTACCGTACATCTGCCCCTGTTTGGCTTCAGTTGTATCTACCTCCTGTATGGTGAATGCACGTCCTTTTACATTGAGTACTCCACCTGTTATGCAGAGAATTTTTATAATTACGATTAAGCACAATTAAATTAACACGATTAACTGTAAATCAACAATCATAATGTGTTATTGTTTATTCTTAATTTGTCAGTTTGAAATAAACCGTGCCAATAAATTTTCGCAACTGAGGAAAATTTCTTTACGAATGCAAAGCAAAAGAAATTGTTGGATGCGATTCAGATCCAAAAAAAAAAATAGCTTGTGTAACTCTCAGGTATTTCTTAGCCAATACAAGTTGGTTTACAATATTTAAACCATGATACATCAAGACTTATTTAGTCATCTGACTATTCATTTTTTGGTGTCAAATCAACACTTGCGAACACAGTGAAAAACAAAGTGAAATTATTTCTATTTCAGCAAAAAGTTTTGATACTTCAGCTAAATATAGGAGCTCCAGACCACCATGTTTTGCGATTTGATAAGATTTTTGTCCATGCATGAGATACCTGGTATGTTTTTTATCATCAGAGTACTTTAAAATCACATATTTCCATGGGGTCAAATTTTTGTGGTTTGCATAAAAACTCTTGGTTCGTAGGGATTTGAATTTGTGGATGAAGAATTGTTGAGTAGTCATGTATGTAACATTTTACATTTCATGGTGGACATGAATTCGTGGGTCTCTTCATGCCTCGAAAACAATGAAAATTGAAATTCCACAAAAATTTGTGATTTTAAAGTATTTCTTAGCTACAGGAAGGAAAATGCGTGTATAAATTCTATCACAAAATAAGGAAGATTTCTTTTTGAAAATGTTCAATCAACATGTTAAACCTTCCTATAGTCTATTTAACAGCTCTGTAAAGGAAGCATTTAAGTTACTGTAATCGTGGTTATATTGACGAGTTGAAAAATTGACAATTTTTTGTTTACGAAAATTGACGAGTGTTAATTTTGACGAAATATTTAATCAAGAGTTGGGTATCTTTGATTTCACGGGGATACAAAGGCAGCGCCGGAGCGACTAAAATTTAACTTTTGTACAGACCATCTACAGTGTGTAAGATTGTGCAAACTATCTAAGTGTGTATAAGATTTGATTAAATAAATTGCCCTCTTGTAATTTGTTTTCATTATAAGCGGTCAATTAATTGCCTGAGGTCACAAAATAGGTCAAGCACAGTGTGATAATCACGCGAAGTTACACATGCAGTATTTGATACACTAGTTAAGATTCAATGGTTTTAAAATTGTGATTATATATATATAATAATATCACTGTGTTTTCGTAACTAATTACAAAAGATATTAACAGTAACTTTGATCTGGTTTTAATAGGGGAAACCCGAGAAAATTAAGCGGTAATGTTGTCCGATGGTCAATGTCTGTTGTGACGCTATATTTATGATGTGAATTTTGACGAGTGTAAATTTTGACGAGAAAAGAAAAATCGTCAATATAGTCAAAATTAGCACATCGTCAAAATTTCCACGTTTACAGTAATTCTTAGAAAGTCTAAAAAAATTTTTAAATCGTTTACTTGTATTTCTTGTTTAGTTATTTAATACTACAGATAGAAGAAACTACTGTGAAATCAGTAATGTTTGCGTATGGAGGTATGGAGAGATCTAGGAATTTATGAACACTACGAAATGTAAAATTTCATAAGCATTACTAATAAACATTTTCAAACTACAAAATCAAATTCCCACAAACCAATATTTTTTTATCAAACCTCGAAAATTTGCCCCCACGAAAATGTGTGATTCTACAGTATTCCGAGAGCATCTTTGACTAATAAATGCACCACCACCACATTTTTGTGTGACTGCTACACTGTATATCAACAGAAAAATATTATTGTCCCCCGCTTTCGCGAAAGCGAGGGGACATTAACTCTTTACAACTTACAGAATTGCTATGCAACATACATGTACATTGAATCCTCGCGTCATAGAATTATTACTTTACCATTTCCCCCAGGGCTCTCGATTCTCTAAAATTGGGGCCATTCAACGGCCCCGTTCCCAATGCCAAAAAGGTACTTTTTTCCCAAAAGAAAGGTGTAAATTTCCCAATTTCCATCCAGAGTAAAATATTAATTAAAAAATAAAAGTCCATCAAACCTAATCGCAAAAAAAAAAAAAAAACAAACAAACAAAACACATTTGCAAATGAAAGTGAAACTGTACTACTATTTTATTAGTTCGTGCCAAATGCATTCGTAAACTGGTTCGGGGAACCAGGTTATTGTTTTTACAAAAATGTATACAACTATGAGTGCAGAGTATCTTGTTATGTAGTTTCGACAAAAACCAGCATTTTGGTTTCAAAAATAGACATTTCATTTAAACATTAGTAAGCTGCACCTAGAAACATACCCGCGCTTCGGCATGTTCAGTCTCGCGCTGTATTGGTAAGCAAAGTTGCCCATGTGATCGAGGAAATTTGGGACTATGTGACTAGCGACTGTCACGCAGTAAGACATATAACCGCAATATCAACACTCAAAGATAGTAATGACAAAGCTAATGAACTTTCATAAATAGCCTACGTACCCATGTTTGTTCTGTTTAACTGTTTATTCAAACCAGAGTTAGCATTGATGATAAAATGCTAGAAAAGCAAAATTTGAGGATTTTTTTAAAATGAATTTGTGTTATCCAACTTTTCCCAAAATGACGATAATTTTCCCAATTTGAATGGCCCCGGCCCCAGTCCCAAAAAGTGGTGTGAGAGCCCTGTCCCCGCAAGCACTTTATAGCGGGGTACAAATTTCTCTAAAGTTTAGCGTAAATAATATTCTGAAATAATATTTTAATTAGAAAATAACTTTTCTTATATTATGAGGATCAAGCAAGTATAAAATAGTTGGAATTTGGCTATAAATTGAAGATTAAATGAACTTTTTAAAGTGCGTGAAAATGCGTGATTGCGGGGAAACGGTAAATGCGTGATTTTGCGTTAGAAATAGGAAATGGTATATGCGTTAAAATGCGTGACTGCGGGGAAGAGTGTTAAATCTCATTCGTCTGTCCGTCTGTCTGTCAATCTGTCCGTCCGTCACAAAAACTTTAACTTTGCCATAACTTTTGATTTAGTAGAGCTATGACTTTCATATTTCATATGTGTATTTCTTGTGACAAGACCTTTCTTTGGGTACCACCAAATTTGACCTTTTGACCTTGACCTTGGAGTTCGACCCACTTTTACACAAAAATTCCAAACGTTTACTTTGGCCATAACTTTTGAATGGTATCTACTAGGACTTTCATATTTCACATATGTATTCTTTGTAGCAAGACCTTTTATTGGATACCAACAACCTTGACCTTTTGATCTTGACCTTGGAGATTTCCATACTTATGAAAAAACTTTAACTTTGACCATAACTTTGAATGGTATGGGCTAGGGCTTTCGTACTTCATATATATAATTCGTGTGAGAAGACCTTTTATTGAATACCAAGAACTTTGCCCCTTGGACCTTAACCTTGGAGTTTGACCTACTTTTCAAAAACTTTGACCTTGGCCACAACTTTTGAACAGTAGATACCAGGACTTTCATATTTCACATAGTAGCAAGACCTTTCATTTGATACCAACAATCTTGACCTTTTGACCTTGACCTTGGAGTTTTTTTGTACTTATGAGAAAACTTTAACCTTGACCATAACTTTTGAATGGTAAGGGCTAGGGCTTTCATACTTCACATATGTAATCTTTCCGAGAAGACTTTTCATTGGATACCAAAAATGTTAACCCTTTGACCTTGACCTCGGAGTTCAGTGATAATTTCTACATAGATGACTTATGATAGGGCGTTTATATTAGACACAAAATGTCATTTAAAAAAATGACATCTCACCCAAAAAGACACCGAAAGCGGGGGACCACAATTCTTTGAATTTGCTCATTTTTTCAAAAATGTATAAAACAGATCAGCAGTACTCCATAGTTTAATCAAATATTGCCAAAAAAACATTGTGTATAAAATGTGCTGCTGAAATCCTATTAGAGTTTGTTAGTTGTTACACATCTTTTTTTTCATGCAAGAGTGAAATCTATTGAAACCAGAAGTCTCTGTCGAGACTGAAGCTCTACTGGTTTGTACTTATTATATAGCAAAGGAAGAGACTTAAGCAGTTGGGAATTGAAACTTTACAACAGCAATAAATAGGATAATGATCCTTAAGTCTCATTATGTTCTTAGTGTAGTCTACTTGCATGCCACATTATATTATAATCAGACTAAAACTGTATTTGGAGTAGCATTTTGAGAGTATATAACAGAAATTTCTATTTTTAGCAACTGTGGCAACACCGTTCATTGAAGTAAAAAACCAATACACAGAATTATGTACCTTATTGTAGTCTACTTGTGTGCCAAGTTATATTGAAATCACACCAAAACTGTAGGAGGTGTAGCATTTTAAAAGAATTTCACAGAAATTTCTATTTTTAGTAACCACAGCAACACCATTCATCGAAATCAAAAACCGATATACAGAATTATGTACTTTAGTGTCACTAGTCTAATTGTGTGCCAAGTTATATTGAAATCAGACCAAAACTGTAGGAGGAGTAGCATTTTGAAAGAATTTCAACGAAATTTCTTTTTTTAGAACCACGTCAACATCGTTCATTGAAATCAAAAACCGATATACAGATTTATGAAGCTTAGTGTAGTCTACTTGTGTGCCAAGTAATATCGAAATCACACCAAAACTGTAGGAGGAGTAGCATTTTGAAAGAATTTCACAGAAATTTCTATTTTTAGTAACCACGTCAACACCTTTCATTGAAATCAAAAACCGATACATAGAATTATGTATCTTAGTGTAGTCTACTTTTGTGCCAAGTTATACTGAAATCAGACCAACACTTCAGGAGAAGTACCATTTTGAAAAATTTCACAAAAAATTCTATTTTTAGTAACCACGTCAACACCATTCATCGAAATCAAAAACCGATACAACGAATTATGTATCTTAGTGTAGTCTACTTGTGTGCCAAGTTATAATGAAATCAGACCAAAACTGTAGGAGGAGTAGCATTTTGAAAGAATTTTACAGAAATTTCTATTTTTAGTAACCACGGCAACACCGTTCATCGAAATCAAAAACCGATATACAGAATTATGTATCTTAGTGTAGTCTACTTGTGTGCCAAGTTATATTGAAATCAGACCAAAACTGTAGGAGGAGTAGCATTTTGAAAGAATTTTACAGAAATTTCTATTTTTAGTAACCATGGCAACACCGTTCATCGAAATCAAAAACCGATACACAGAATTATGTATCTTAGTGTAGCTACTTGTGTGCCAAGTTATATTGAAATCAGACCAAAACTGTAGGAGGAGTAGCATTTTGAAAGAATTTTACAGAAATTTCTATTTTTAGTAACCACGGCAACACCGTTCATCGAAATCAAAAACCGATACACAGAATTATGTATCTTAGTGTAGTCTACTTGTGTGCCAAGTTATATTGAAATCAGACCAAAACTGTAGGAGGAGTAGCATTTTGAAAGAATTTTACAGAAATTTCTATTTTTAGTAACCACGGCAACACCGTTCATCGAAATCAAAAACCGATACATAGAATTATGTATCTTAGTGTAGTCTACTTGTGTGCCAAGTTATATTGAAATCAGACCAAAACTGTAGGAGGAGTAGCATTTTGAAAAATTGTTTACAGACGGACAGACAGACAGACGGACGGACGACGGACGCATTACTATCGCATAAGCTCTTCTGGTCTCTGACCAGTAGAGCTAAAAACATGTATTCACTAAGAACTTTTACATGTAGGTACAAATTTCTGAATCTTCCCCTTTTTAATTTTTTTATATCTGTAATCTATTTTTTGGAGTGGAAGGTAAAATGTCCTAACAACAAGTTGTTTTTTGTTTTTTTTTTTTTTTGAATAGAACATGTACTTAATTTTCTTACCTGCAAATTCATTTAAACCTGGAGATCCTACTAACACCTGAAAAAAAATGAATTTATTTATCATAAAAGTTAAAACCTCATACACATTCATGTACTATACAAAGGTTAAACAGCATTATCATAATCATGAACCATAATATCAGAAGAATTAATAAAGTATCTCTTTTCTCTTTAGGTTCTTAGTAAATTGTACATTGTAGCTACAATTATTTAGCCCTCTGATGCCCACTCCCACCCCCTCACCCCAAAAAAAGGTGAAAAAGACAATGTTATTGCAGCTGGGTTATTAGAAACAAAGAGATTATTGTGTTTTGAGAATAATTCCAAAATATGAGCCAAGCTGTGTCCCTTATACAACCATTCATTCTATATTTCAAACAGTCATTAGACTTGAAGAATACTGCTTACTTCTTCATTGAAGTACTTAATGGAGAGTCCTGATGC
>NW_026935828.1:0-7023 GCF_032062105.1 Saccostrea cuccullata | reverse complement strand
GGGTCAAAAGGTCAAATTTTGGTACTTATGGTACCCAAAGAAAGGTCCTGTTAAAAGCATTACAACTGTAAAAAAATGAAAGCCCTAATTCTAACTGTTTAAAAGTTATGGCCTGGGATACAGTTTTTGAAAAGTGAGTCACACTCTATAAGGTCAAGGTAAAAAGGTTTCCGTAATGATGGAAAGGTCCTCTCATAATGAACACTCATGTCAGGTATTTAGGCCTTATCCTTGACAGCGCAATAGTTATGGGCTAGGTTAAAGTAGACACCAGACAGACAAACAGACAGACAGCACAAAAATAGTATACCCTGGGATTATTCGATCCAGAAACATAAAAACCGAAAAAAACATCATGATCTTAAATTGTGTCTATTCATTCTTTGGTAAAATAAAGATTTATTAAATATTTGTTGTTTATTGTAATATGAAAACACTAATAAATGTACCTACGAATAAGGTATAAGAATTAGTATACGAAGTATGAATTTATTTCAATTTCAAAAGTCAAGAAATAAATTAAGAGAATGCTGAATCTTTAATCTTTCGAGAAAACAGACGCGGATAATTTGCCATTGCAGACTAAAGTTCATTCTGCTTTGTTACCATATTCAAAACTTTGCCCATATAGACAATAATTAATCTCATATACCTCATATACTGTAACAACAGTATAGAGAGTAGAGACTTAACTTTCATTTAAAATGATTTTCTAATGATATAATTTAAAAGAAAACAGCAAAGAAAGGCAAACTAATTAGCTCTATGTTATTGAAGTTTGATATCGTTAAAGAACTACAGGATTTGTTGTTTTTAAAATCAGAACTAAACTCTTCACAAATCGACCAATTACCATGCAATCTCAATCCGGAGAGCATAATAATTAAATACTTATAAGATGTGTTTAAACAGTAAATGATCAACTCTTATGCCGAAGTTTCCTTTCTAAAAATGAATTTAAAGAAAACTGCGTTTAAATTTAAATATATTTAATTTTTTTCCGATTAACCAATTACGGATTTTCTAACCGATTATCATCGTTTTGACCGGTTACAAATTGCCATCCCTATTTCATACTACACGTAAAGTATATTTGTATCGTTATGTCTGTTAGTTTATCCTTTTGTCTTTGCCTCCTCCCTGTCATTTTATCACATACATTTTCATTGATGATTAAAATGGTCTACAAGCTGCTTTAAAAAACGTCAGAATTTGACTTAATGGTATGTTGTATTTGGTGACAAGGTCATTTCATCAATCATAAAACTTACGAATTGATGACCTTTAAACGATGCAGTTGATGTTCTTGTTTCATCAATTTGTTTGCCAATAACGTACCTTGTTTTAGAAAAAAAATCAGCACGTTTGTTGTTTACAATTTAGGTTTCAGAGGGATTCTTGTTCTGGAAACTATTGATTTCAATCCCCGTGTACACGCGTACTAGTATTTGCAATAATTAATCTTTACAAGTGGCCCCATGCCGATCACTGAACCGTACGCGTCAAATAAAATAAATATCACACACACAGAAAATAAAACTTCACATAGAATAACAGACATCATATATTGAAAAAAAAGGGAATTTCTATTATAATATTTTTAAGATAAAGCATACAAAAAATCAAGTCATATATATATATATATACATGTGTATATATATATTTTAATTCCAAATCGTTTAGAAACACACATGAAGTTTCCTATTGATCTAGTATAATTGTTCCGTAATTAAGAATATAAACTTGTTAAATACTAGTACTATTTCAAAATTTAAAAAAGCTATTTATATTATTTAAAAAACAATTTATGAAAAAAATCAGCACTTTAAAGGATTTCTTCTTTGCCACCATTTTAGAATTTAAATGTTGGGAAAAAAAATAAAAGAGAAATGATGGTATGCTTTAACAGACATTTGATTCAATATTTATCCTTAACAATAATACTACAGTGAAAGAAAACATCATAAGGTTTTCTAAATTTACACAATAAAACATCACAGCCATTGATATTGATATTTCCAAACAATAATTGAAACATACATCAAAAAGCAAAAGATAAATTATTAAATTCATTCATACACTGTATTTTTTTAAGTCTTTTGTCTCATGCATACTGTATTTGAAGGAAAACAATCAATACTAAAACACTGAAAAGAAATAAATAAAACAGGAATCTACATGTACCTAAAGATTTTCTAATATCCTTCTATGGGTTCAGACAGTAAGATATATTTTGTGCATCAAATTCATTTTTTTTCTCCAAAATAGTTTCTTGACTAAAGATGAAACACGTGTATGTCCATCCCGATCTGTGATAAACTCGAGAAATGAAAATTACTGCAGCCATGATGCAGGACGAAATCCAAAGCTGAGAAAATACCGTCACATTAAACACACTTATTGGGTTGCTAGTTTGAGGCAGAATCGATGCAATGTTGGACATGAAAACAAGAAGTGCAAGATATATTGTAATGGAGAACCCTATCCTTTCTCCTGATTCAATTGGAAGAAAGAAAACAAGTAAATGAACAAATCCAAATAAACAGTTTGGAAACATAATATTTAGAAGAATAGAATATGGACTACGCTTCAAAAGAACAAAAAAATTGACTTTCGATATTCGATATTTTTCATTTCTTGTTAAATTGAAGGACAATGGTAACAATTTCCATTGCAAAAATGATTCTTTAAAATTAATTTCGGCACTAAATATTGGTTGAACAAATTTCACTTCCGATATTGTTGCAGACGCTTGGAATTCAAAGGATTGATTGATTGATTGTATATTGTTTAACGTCCCTCTTGAGAATTTTTCACTCATATGGAGACGTCACCGTATGCCGGTGAAGGGCTTCAAATTTAGACCTATACTCGGCACTCAGGGCAATTGAGCAGTGAGGGTTCTTTATCGTGCCAGCGCCTACCGTGACACGGGACCTACGTTTTTAAGGTCATATCCGAAAGACCCGTGACTTTCACTTCTAGTGCCGAGCGCTTGGCGAAGGAACAGTCACTACCTTTGTTTACGTCTTAGGTATGACGCGGCGCCGCGAACGAGAATCGAACCCGGGCCTCCCGATCACGAAGCGAACCTCTACCACTAGGCTACCGTGACCGGTAGGAATTCAAAGGAGCACACATTCTCATCGAACGGGAACTTGAACATATTTGGAGAACAAGAAACGATGAATAGCCTCGATATGAAACAATAAGCGTTTCCATCATAGTCGAATGTTACTTCATCGTCAGCCGTGGTACATCTAACGTTAAGTAATTCACTTGAAGTTCCCTGATTCACAGGGTTTACATCTGGGGTCCAAACATCACTAGCCTTAAGAAGGATATGGAAATAACGAACAGTATTCAATCTCAACGTCCATTAAACAAATATACAAAATAAGAGCAGAGCAAACACGGACCTCCGAAACATCAGAGGTGGGATCAGGTGCCATGGAGGAGTGAGCATCCCCTGCCGACCGGTCACACCCGCCGTGTGCTCGTTGTCATAATCAGGAAATAACGGAAAAAAATCGGTGGTCAATTCAGTGTATAAATAATGGACTAACAATTGGTATGAGAAACGTCAGTCAGCATTTCATTCAATGATAAATTGTATTTGCTGACAAGGTCATTGTATCGACCATAGAATTTACGAAATGATGACTTTAAACGAGACTGTTGATATTCTTGTGTCATCAACTTCCTTGTCAATAATTTACCTCGTTTAAGAAATTGTTCATACGTAGAGCATGCTCTTGCGTATCGAATCAACTGAGATATAAATACTCCGTATGCAGGTGATGAAGGTATATTGCTGCATAAGTAAGGGAAGTTGACGATAGAAAAGTTAAAGTCATCACGTTTATCATATAGCTTGGTTGTTAGATTACCATAAGTGTCTTTTTCAAGTAAAATATCCAAGTATGAAGCAGAAGTGTCGGACTCTGTGGTATCTTTTATCTCAAGCTCAGCAGGATATATCGTGTCGACGTAGGAATGGAAATTATCATTATTAATTAACAATACGTCGTCGATATATCTAAATGTCGAGTTGAAGGCCACAGCAAGTGTTTTCTTCTTTTCACATAAAAGATTCTGCATAAATTCTGCTTCATATGAATATAAAAATAAGTCTGCTAATAACGGAGCTCAATTTGTACCCATGGGAATTCCAATAGATTGTTGGAATACCTGGTCTCCAAAAACCACATAGATATTGTCAATCAGAAACTCAAGCATCTTCTTGATGTCAACTTCAGAGTACTTATGTGTGCAACCAGAATCTGTTTTAACAAAATAATTTTTCAAATGACCAATGACGAGGTAAGTAAACTTACGAGTTCCATTTTTGTTGAAGAAGCAGCTGTCAATGATATCAAAAAGCCTGGATTTTAATTTGTCATGTGGAATTGTTGTGTATAAAGTTGAAAAGTCGTAAGTTTTTATGCTGTTGATTTTTGTAAAGTCTTGTGATTTCAAATTGTCCAAAAGTTCTTTAGAATTTTTAAGTATCCACATCTGATTAACACCACTTCTTGAATATATAGTTGTACAGTACTCTTGAAGTTTTTCCTTCACTACTGTCAATATTTTAGTGAGAAGTAACGAAAGAGGCTTGGTTGAACATTTACTGGAACCTGCAATGTATCTTTGTTTGTAAGGATTCTTATGAAGTTTCGGAATCCAATATATATAAGGTAGTTCAAATTCATTTTGGCTCTGTGGAATATTAAAAATATTCAAAACTGACAGGTGATTTTGAAGAATTTCTTCCGTAGAAAGAGAAGTATATGTATAAGTAGGATTACCACTTGTAGAATTAAATCCAAGTTCTTCTAGAATGCAATTTATATAATGAGCCTTACAAACGAAGACAATGTTGTTACCTGCTTTGTCGGCAGGAACCAGTACGTACTGATCGTGTAATCTATCTAATTCTTTTTTCACTTCTGGTTTATTGAACACAGAAGGATAGATGGTTTTCATTTTGCCCCTCAATCTTTTAATACGTGACTTTAACATCAGCAGGACTATAGTTATAGGGCGAAGAAGAAAATGAACACGAAGGGGGATTATTTTTAGATAGTCGATATCCAGGCCATGTAAAGTGTTTTTGTAATTGAAAAGTTTGGAAGCAATGGTCGATGTATATTTGTAGGAAATACATGGTGTAGTCTTTAACTTGAAATATGGTGGAATATAGACTTGGACCCTTTTGTGATTAAGAATATTACTTATACTAGATGCTGTCATGAGACAGTAATACCCGCACTAAGGTGTTTGCCTCTTTAGAAATACACACTCCTTCATATTGGACTTTCTAAGGAAAAAGTCAAAATAATTCTATAATTATCACCGTACATGTATTCGTCAAACTGAGCATAAAATTTTCAGGTGACCATATGATCTATGAGCCTCATATATGTATCTTGTATACTTAATTCATTGCCAGTCTGAAATAACAGAATTTGATTGATGAAGTAAATTACTTAATTAGATTCTGATAAATATTTTGCCCATAAATTTGGAACTTTTTAAATTTACTTTCTCAACGACATAAAAATATTGTTTTAGTACAAAGCGTTTTTGATGAATTTTTCAAAATGTGCAAACTGTTTATACTATTTGGTCAGGAAAAAAACCATTGAAAATACAACCCAATTAATTTGTCAATGCCTATCCCCCCCCACCTCCCACCAACACACCCTCACCCTCTCCCTCACACATTTTTTAAATAGACCTAGATGGCAAAGTTATGTTAAAATATCATTTATTATGATAGTTTTAAATTTGTTCTTGTACTAGATAGTTTTACGTGTGAACATATCCTACTGAAAATTTCTACATTCACATGGGTTTGCGTCACCCATTATCATATTTTTTAGATATCACCACTCGGAACACCTCGGCCGATTCATACTTCGTCTAATGAAGGCGACGGAATCAGCAAAGGTTTGCAAATAAGATTATTTAGCACATGTATGCTGACGGTGCAGTGTGGTTAGTTGAAATCATTTGTGTTTTAATTGGATTATATGGATAATATTTCATGAATTCGTTGACGGGACCTAATAGTATGACATTCGGTAAGTACAAGATTTATATTATAGATTGCATAAAAATAAGTAAATGCAAATGGTTAGGTTAAAGCTCAAAAAGGGTCAAAGATTATCGCATGCCACTGTCGACAAATTTCACATTGTCAAGTTATCTCCCGTTGCGGACATTCAGTATATACAGGCGTTTGATGTAGTTCACGGAATCAGCCGAGGTTTGCCGAATGATACAGGCGCAGATCCAGAATTTTTTTTTTCGGAAAAGGGGGGGTGGTCACACCTAGGTCAAAAAAAAAATCCAGCTCAAGAAGATTTACCTAGAGAAGCAAATAAAAAAAAAATAAAAACAATGATAGTGGGGTCCATGTTTTCTAAGGGGGAGGATGTCCAAAGTCATTTTTATTCTCTTCAGTAAATAAGTCTTATTTAAATAACTGCAAATTCCAGGGGGGGGGGGGGGACTGATTTCCCTAGCCACTGACTTCCTGTACCTGAAACGACAATTGATCTTATGACTCCATAATGGTAGAAAATTTTTCCATTTGACTATATGTATACATATTTTGTTTCCTGTGTTTATGTCTGTTTCTTTGTCCACAGAAACTTTAACCTTGCCCATAAGTTTTAAGTGGATAGGGCTATACACCTGCATGGCTTCCACATTTCATAAGTAAATTTCTTTTGGCAAAACCTTTTAATGGGTACCACCAATTTTGACCTCTTGATCTCTTGACCTTGGAGTTTGACCCACTTTTACAAGAAAAATAGCTTAAACTTGGCCTAAGTTTTGAACAGTTGGTGTTAGGACTTTCATGCTTAACATGTGTAATCATTGTGAACTTTCAACAGGTATAAATATTTTTGACCTTGACCCTAGAGTTGAACCCAATTTAACTTTAACCTTTGCAATAACTTTTGAACAGGTGAGGAAGTACTGGGGATTTCTCTTTTCCCTGTGTATTCCTTG
>NW_026935827.1:0-7008 GCF_032062105.1 Saccostrea cuccullata | reverse complement strand
TATTTAATTTATACCTTGCCATAAGTCGTAAGTTCCAAAAAAACAAGAGTTGGCTCCCAAAAGTCAGAAAACACATGTGGTATTCAAACCGGATGTTCTACAGTCTAAATTTAATTACGAAACCATGTTCGGTGTAACTATTATCATCCGGATAATTTGAGCGGGGTTTAAAATATTTTTTTTTAAATTCCGAAAAGTATTCATTTATATATATAGAGAGAACATACACATGGAGCATACATTTTAATAAACATGATAAAAGGCGAAACGTTGAAAATTTACAACATACAGCATGTACATGCACGGTGCCTTCATAATATAAGTTATGCTATATCAACGTCTCAAATTTCTCTCTCTCTCTCTCTTTTCTTTCTGCAATATATACACTTAACAATTTAAAACTTAGGTATCCAACTTTTCAAAATGGCGTCAGGACAAAAGTTGCCTCCGATAGTGAAGATTTGTTGTTGCCAAATATTACAACTATTTACCGTAAAAAGTTAACAAAAATATACGTACACTAATCCTTCATCGTTGGCCATTGCATTTATCACAGTCTTAAAGACACTATAGGATTAAACGTTCTTTTTTCAGAATTTATCGATGTGTAAACTCTGCCGTTTTACTCACAAACTGAATAAAAGTGCGAAGCACTTTTATGTAAAGTTTGTGAGTAAAAAGGCAGAGTTTACACATCGATAAATTCTGAAAAAAGAACGTTTAATTCTTATAATTCCAATTACAATTTTTTTTAATTATTAAAATTATTTCTCTTTGAGGCCGCCATACAATCCGTTATTTTGTACGGCGTAGGAATACTTTATACCGCAAAGAAACGTATACAAGATTAATATCGATAAAATCCAACTTAAAATGTCAAAATAATCAATAAATAAACTTATAAAAACTCACTGAATGTTGTTTAAATATCGTAAATACGCGTATTCTCCAGAATAATTCGTCCTTGACCATGGCCATGTTGACATTATCGACAACGTCATAGCAGACCGATGACGTCCTCGATTTGCTCTGGTTCGTTCAAAGATTTAGGGAGAGTATGGGATCTGTAGGATGTAAATATATGATTTTGATGCTGATAAGGCAAGAGTCTGAGGTATGTTTCTTTTCCCTATCACAACAATACAAACTGAGCTGATATGGAACGTCGAGAAAATGACAGCATGATCAGCCAGCGATTTTTTAAAATTCACACTCGTGATCCTACAGTGACATACAGTATGATGCAATATATATTCGGACAAGATGGCGGCGTGTTTGCATTTTCGTCCTGCTAGTTACATATTTTGATGTAAATAAAAAGGTTTAAAAATATCGTTGGTATTTTTGCGTAGTTATTTTTAACCTCCGATGGTCATGTGACATTTGATATGTCACGTGATTTTATTTTCGTCTGCTTGTTTACAAATTTTGACGGCTGAAAGTGATATGGGTAGAAAAGGAAAAGAACTCAGTAGTGAGGTGAAAGAAGTCGCCAAGAAATTACTTGATGAGGGAAAAACTGTCAGGTATGTGGCAGATGTTCTCTGTGTATCCCACTCCACCATTGGATCACTGAAAAAACGTTTTGAAGAGAGAGGTTCAGTAGAAAACATCCCGCGAAGTGGTCGACAGCCTACTGTGACAGAACGTGACTATAGATACTTAGAAAGGTTAGTTAAAGTTAACAGGAGGGACAGTCTAACAGAAATCACAAATAAATTTAATGAAAACAGGAATATTCCCGTATCTAAGCGTACATTACAACTTCATTTACATAAACATGGATTTACAAGACGTGTATCAAAGAAGAAACTAGTGATAAGGGAGGTAAATCGAAGAAAGAGATTGTCATGGTGCCGGGAAAAACGAAAGTTAACAGTGGAAGGATTTTGGAAGAAAGTTATTTTTTCAGACGAATCAAAAATTGTTATAGGACGTGATTCAAGGGTGTATGTTTGGCGTAAGAGGGGTGAAGGGTGGAGGCCTGATTTGGTGACTCAGCGCCGTTCGAAACCATGCTTTGAGGTCATGATCTGGGGGTGTATTACTTGGCATGGAATTGGTACCATCACGGCTGTAAATGGAAATATTAACGCTGAAAAATACCAGGATATTCTTGATAACAATCTGTGGCCAGTTATAGCTCGCCATTTTCCATCTGGTGACTATATATTCCAGGATGACAATGCCCCCGTACATCGTGCGAGAACTACCCAGGAATTTATGCACAGAAATAGAATAACTGGAATGAGCTGGCCTGCACAAAGTCCCGATATCAATATCATTGAGAATCTATGGTTACTTATCAAGAGAAAGTTACAGACACGAGTTGGGAGGATCGCGAGTAAGGATGATCTTTTCCACGAAATCCAGTGTATTTGGAGGGAGATCAGCCCAGACTTCGTTAAATGCCTCTACCGATCTATTCCCCGGAGATTAATGAATGTAATTCGTCTAAAAGGGCATCTCACAAAGTACTAGGTAAGTTTCATTATTTATTTCATGATTTTTACTGCAATATCTATACTCGAAAATTGACCTAGTTTCGTATCGAATGTAAACACGCCGCCATCTTGTCCGAATATATATTGCATCATACTGTAAACTTAAAACATAATATTCCCGTCTGTCAGTCCCGTTTATCTCCTTTTCATTCATTCATTCATATTTATTTCAAGTTTCTTGTAATCATAATTTAGCTAAAACGGACTAGAAGTATCTGCTTTCATTGGTTTTACAACAGTCAAGAAAGTAGTTCTGATTGAAAAATTCATCGATGTGTAAACTTTTTCTTGAAGTTGCTCTCGTCCAATCAAAACACAGGGAATCAATAAATAAAATTAAGATTGGAATTATTGGGTGGTGAAACCATCTTAACTTTTCACATTTACCAGCTGCTTACACCTTCTTCTTCGTCCTTCTCGATCCTCCAAAAATGGCGCCTCGGGAAATTGACCAATGAAATAAAGCGCCTACAGAGCGATGCAGGATGGGAAATATAATCTGTTTACATTCACTATGATTAAGTGTGATTATGAGATCTTATATTAGAATTTAATTAAGTTTTCCCCTTTTCATGGAATAAAAAGAGGGGCTCCTAAATATTTTTGCCGATATGATGTGTAGGCCTAGTATATTTAGAAAAAAAGCGGTTAAATACATGAGGCAATTGCAAGAGCAGAAAAAAAATTGTTTCTTGTTTGACACCTCAACTTATTTGCCTTCGGGATATGGGTTTCGGGGCTTGGTTGTTGGTAGTGGCCGTCCTTGCTGAAAGTACCCCCCCCCCACACACACACACACACCTCTCCCCGCTTCTTTTAACTGTTACATGTATGATTATGAATTTATAATGTCACACCAAAAGATGTTAAATTTTTAAAAGCACATTTTTTTTTTATTGTGAACTTTCCACAGGAATCCTTAAAGGCATGAAAATAAGCTACAATTATAATATGATTATCAAGAACAGTTTTTTTATTTCAATAGTGATGATTGAAAAGTTCGGTGTTTAATTCATTGCTAATAAATTGTTGTGTGTTTTTTTGGGGGGGGGGATTAAATTACTAATCGAACTCCCTCCTTTTCGGGGTTTAATTAGATTTTGAGCCTGCTATCAATATTACTGGTGGACCTGCTAGACTTTTCTCTAATTGCTACATGTACATTGTACTTTAACATGTTTAAACTCTTTGGCCTTTAGCTAAAAAAAATTCCCAAATCATTTTAACACGTAAAATTGTTAAATGAATCAGAATGTTGAAAACCTTTTTCTTAGGAGAGTTATATCTCTAGCTGGAAAAAAACTAACATCTCATCAAAGGCAGGAAATATAACAGTATTTTAATTCAATATTTTAGTCGTGATTGGTATAAGTGAAGTCATGGGAAAGATTAATTATGTCGAAATTCATCTATACTCGTTGATGTGCAGGGCTGTACTTATGCATACAGCTTTAGCTGGTCCCGCCCTGTATTTCTTTTAATGTTTTTTTTTTCGTTAAGAAATCTGGTAAGGTATGCTAGTAAAAATAAAATCCCGGTTAGTTTATTACTCTTTCGGAAATTACTTTCCTACAGGCCTGAAGATCGAGTATATTAGTCACGCAAGGTTTTTTTTTTATAAAAAGAGTAGCATGTCGGCGAATAAAAATAAAGTAGTGTACACCATAGATAAAGAAATGTTTGTTTGAGTATTGACAAACTTCATACCTTTATAGAATGAAATCAACAAAAACTGCACAAAAATACAATCGTGACAATTATACAATGAATCAATTATACAATTAATTCTTTTAATAGATTGCTTAGCATGCACTACTTTAAAAGCCATTGTTCTTATGGAAAACAAAATCATGCAAAATATTATAGACTTTTCTTTATCTAGAGCAATGGCCTTTGGAGAAAAAAACTATGGCTGAAAATTTTTTAGTTTGTTAAATATAATGTATGTGCATTTAGGACCCTACATTGTAATTTCATGCGAAAAGTGCAGGCGTTTACTACACGGGGATCTGCGTACATATTTAAACAAACAAGGGGGGAAAACGTTTTATGTGATGAATTATATTATAAACATTTATCTAATAAATGTCTTTGTAGTACGTTAGATTACAAATTTCACACAAAAACCCATCAACAATATTAAATACAGTTTTGATTTCACATTGATCTATTAACGTCATTCTGATTTAATATAATTATACACGACGAGAATTAAGATCTATTCAATACCTATAGAAAAATATTTAATTTCTAAAGAGGAGAGTTTTATTTTAAATCAGTAATGAAAATTGAAATAAAAATTCTAAATAGTTTGTTCCTTCATTGAACTTCTTAAATGTAGGTTATTTTATAAACATGTTCTCTTGTATAACTTTATTTATGGAATATACAATTTTTTAAATGATAAAAGAAATTCGAATCATCATCTTAATTTAAGAGAATTTTCGGTCGGAGACTGTGTGTGTACATGCTCGACAACAGCCCATTGTTCCCTTTAGGTACAAAACCGTCTCAATTCACATAGAATATACAAAAAATACACAGTGACAGGTGTCTTTGCGGCACGTGTCTCCACCTGATATGGCACGTGAGGACAGGTGTCCCTAATTACACAGGCCGATCATAGTGACTTTTTCAAAAGCGTTTTTTTTTTGGGGGGGGGGGGGGGGGAGGGGCTTCTCAAGAAAAAAAATAAAAAGCAACCCACCCACCCCAATAATAAAAACAATGATTTAATAAATTAAAAAAGACAATATTCACTATTAATAGTAAAATACTAGTATGATAATACTCAGCCCCAAGCCAATTCGATGAATGATTCTTATCTGACCAGTTTATATTAATATATTAATTCATATTAAAACAAAATCTTTATCAATTTCTAAACTTGTATTTAAAAACTTGAAACACTAAAAATGTAATTTTGACAAACCAATTGAAGTATTTTTTTCCTGACCAATTACCCCGGTATATAAGAAATGCCAACCTCTGGTATCTAACACAAATGCCTGGTAAGGTACCTTGATGTCTTGTGAATACATGTAATTATGTAGAAATAATTCTTCAATGTCAATTGCAAAATATTGGAAAAAAATTAAGTATTTTATTGAGGAACGTCTCACCTGTCCTTAATCAGTAATCGTAACTTGACATATTTCTTTATTTACTTTTTAATCGATCTTTTTAGTAAACCTTTTCTGTAAATAATTTCATTAAATGTACCCTTCCTTAGCTCTTCCATTTTTTTCAAAGGAACATTCATCATAGACAGCTTCAAGAAAGTGGGATCGGAATGATTGATTTCTACATAACTGCATGCACTTACTTTTTCCTATTCCACTTCACGCATTCTATACGAGTTTACCAAAACTTATGTGATAAATCAAATTCAAAATTAAATTAAATTAAATAAAATTCAGTTAAATAAAATTAAATTAAAATTGAATTGCGTTCACGGTGCTGAAATATTAAATTAATCACACAGAAATACACATCTAGTTATTTTAACTGTTTGAAGTTAATTATTTTGATACAGCATGTAAACACTTTTGAAATATTTCTATAATTGGTAAAAATATGGAAACATAATTAAATATTTAACTTTTTGTAAAATAAAAGGTAGGTTGGTTAGTATTGAGATATACTTTCAAAGTTTCCCTGCCTGGGAAACATGGGGAAAACTACACATTGGTGGCTTCAATGTCGGGAATCTGTATGGAAACCACTAAGGCATGTTTACATGGTTTCCTATCTTGGGAAACTTACGGGAAACCACAGGTTGGTTGTTTCCATATCGGGAATCTATATGGAAACCACCGGGGCATGTTTCCATGGTTTCCTATCTTGGGAAACTTACGGGAAACCACAGGTTGATTGTTTCCATGTCGGGAATCTATGTGGAAACCACCGGGGTATGTTTCCATGGTTTCCTATCTTGGGAAACTTACGGGAAACCACAGGTTGATTGTTTCCATGTCGGGAATCTATGTGGAAACCACTATGTGGTTTCCATAAAATGGAAACTATATGGAAACTACTGATGTCACGATTCCCATATGTTTCCATCGGGTTTCCAAATTTGGGAAACCTGGCTTTTCATCCTGTGACAATGGGGGGGGGGAAGGCTTCTAAATAACTAGTATTCTACCTATAATTTTAACCCAGTAAATTTTAAGATCCCTCCCTCAAAACTGCAGACATTAATTGCTTCCGCACGTCTCCCAGGGGAAGAATCACAGATTAATGTTAATTCGGCTTTTATTGAGTTTGCTACGGACAGAATGCTAAGGTTTTCTTGGCATGGTGAAAGATCTCAACCCCCCTTCTATTTGTTTAAAATTCATTGCCTATGAATCAAATTCTTTTGATATGATATGTTTAGACACAAAATGACTTATATATACCGGTAATAATTTTGATTAACTGGACCGGGCGAAATGCATGAAACCCGAAGAACAAAATAACAAACAAATAAAAGTAACACTCTCAAATATTTCTTATGAAA
>NW_026935826.1:0-6795 GCF_032062105.1 Saccostrea cuccullata | reverse complement strand
ATCTACTAGTATGTAAGGGAAAAATATTTGGTAAGCCATCTTATGAGTTACTACAGCAACGGCTCGCCAGAGACATTTTTGCGAGACGAGAATAATCTTAACCTGATAATAATAAAAACAACTCCAACAGCAATCACAAAAACGGAGACAGCTAATATCGCCAATAAAGCAAATACCACATTCCAACGGTTATTGTCCATCCTGAAAAAAAGTTAAAAAGAGAACGGTGACCACTCTGAAAAGCCAGTCGTATGTTTTGTTTCAGTATTATTTTATCTGACATGCATGACATAATATGCAACTTTTGATGCAAAATTTGAAATTATCTTTAAAATTTGAGTTAAAGGGAAAACAGTGTTGATTTACTTATATGTATCTGTTTTGATTTTCGATCTTGTTGTCTGTTGAAACTTCTTTTGAGCTGCTCATAATATCATACTTATACCTAGGAATGATATGCTTTGTTGTTTATTTTTACCTACTACACTGATTTGTTAAAGCTGATAAATAAACTAATTAAAATTCAAAAATATAAAGAATACATGTATACACTTACATTTATAGATATCTGTTGATATGTATCTTACAGGACAGGTTTCACAATGGTTTTCCAAACTGGACTCAATGACTCTACCATGAACGTTATATTCAGCACGTCTTTTACCTAGAATAGTTTCGTTCATACAGAAAGGGAAATAATATATGTATTTAAAAAATATACAGTTATCTCACTTGTTTTTTTCAGCAACGTTAGTGCGTTTTGTCATTGTATTGATCTTAAAATAAGAATTTACATGAAACTAGTTATCATGATATTTAAATATCATTGGTTTCGAAATGCAATGTGTTTAACTTAAAAAAAAACCAGCAGGTCAATGGGCCTAATAGGTCACCTGAGCATCATATAACAACTTTCCAACCATTGAAGTTGGTCCATGTTTTAAACCAGAAGCCATGAAATTCACAGTTTTGAAAGAGGCACCAGTGCTCATCATGACTATTATACACTTAGCATGCTTAGTTCAGTTACTTTTTACCCATATAGGCAGAGTAGGGGGAGCAAAAAAATGCATTTCAACTAATCAGAAATATTCAGCAATTATCATTACATATATTGCCCCATTCCAGAAGAACCTCCGTCCCTGGGTCTACACATTTCACAATTTTGGAAAAGGTACTCTTGCGTATCACATAAATGTTTAATTAATACCAATGAGCAGATTTTAAAGCATTGATTCATTTTCACTATACATATATAATTAGATCCCCATTCTTTTACGGTACCCCTGACCCAGGGGCCTTGCAATTTACAAATCTGGAAGGATTGCTGCTCATCATAGCTAGTAGTTAAACTGCTTAATATCCAGAGGAGAAGATTTTCAAAGAAGTAATGCATTTTTAATAAATAATTTATAAAGTTTCGCCCTAACATGAGAACACATTACCCTGGGGCTATGGAATTCACAATTTTAGAAGAGGTACTCTTCCTCATAATAATTATGTATGTAAATATATAATCAATAGATCCCCGACCTAACACTAGAACTTCTGTCCCAGGCGCCAAGAAATTCACAATTTTAAAAGAGACACCCTTCCTCATCATTACTGTGAATGTTGTTACATGTAGTTTGTTTAATACACAGGATCAGAGAAGAAAATTTTCAAAGAAATAATGCATCTTCACTACATAATTTATATAGCTCCATCCTAGACCTAGAATAAGTTTTTTAAAGATTGCATTTATTTTAGTGGTTTTGGCCCCACCCCTCATGCAGGCCCCAGGGGAGGGGGGGGGGCAGGAACCATGAAATTCACAATTTTTGTTCCCCCTTTACCCATGGTTGCTCTATGCCAAAATTGATTGAGTGGTTGGGGAGAAGAAGCTGAAAATGTTAACTCACGACGGACGAAAACAGATAGGAATGGGTCACCTGAGCGACTCTGGTGATCTAAAAATCCTAAAAATACGTTAAGTTTTACAAAAATTAAGAACGGTAAACGATTGATAACTAGATTGATAACTAGATAGAGGTCAAATGATGTAAACTTGGCTGCATCTTTAGAGACACACCAATGATCAGCTAATTTTTATTGCTATAGGCAAAAAAGTCACATAGGTCAATCCAAGTGAAACTTTGTCTTGTTCTGAAACTCATCAATATAAACATATATGCCAAAACTCAGCTCAATATCTATAAACATGTAAAAAAAAAAATAGGAAAAGAACAGATCGAAATTCAAAATTATGAAGGAATATTAAAATAAGGAAAGGAAAACACTATATCCCTAGACCATTTCGATGGCTGGAATGTAAAAATAAATATGGTATTAAGTATATAAAATTCTCAAAGAGTTCCCACTAAAACACGCTAAACAGCCCACGGCATCAGAATTTTTTTTTATAGTAACCTTTAAAATATTTGAACAAAATATTTTGACTGATTTTTTTTCTAGGAAATATTAATTTCAAAAACTCGTCACCGATACGTGGCCAACCCATCTCAAACCTAGAGCTTAATCACAAAAAAGACGAAACACCAGTTGTAACCGTTTGATAGGGTTGCTTACACCCCATGGCACCTGTTCCCATAAACTTCTGATGTTTACAGAGGTCCGTGTTTGCTCTGCTCCCTATTCTTATAATTTCATAGGACTTGTGAGCTTGATTTCTGATCATTATCTTCATGTTTCATTCTTCATCTTCTGAATTTTCTATATACATGTACCTAGTATATATGTGGCAGGCATGCACACTTCGTACGTTGCATTCAAAAATTCGTTTGGCAAGCAGTGATAAACGAATGTTAAATTTGAACTTCCAAATGCAGCACAGGTATTTTGAGGCACATAACATCCTTTTAAATTTTCCCTCTCTCTCTCCATGCCTTAATAGATTTAGGGCATGATGTTACTTTCATATTTTGTTGACAGGAAGTCGATAATGTTCTTGTGACCTTAAAAAAACACACAACAAACAATATAAAGTAACCAGACTGTAGCTCTACTGGTTTGTACTTTTAATTAAGGAGAGAAAAGTAGCAGTTTGGACATAAAACTTCACAATTAAAGCAATACTGTATACAGGGCTATTTTCGCCCCATTTATTTACCCTAGTCACATTTGGGCAAATTTAAAACTGGGCAAAATTGCTAGCAAGTGTAAAAGGTTGAAAATAACAGGGGACAAAAATAGTCCTGTACACAGTAAATAGAATAATGATCCTTGATTAGGTCTCTTTTAGTTGCAATAAGTCAGTAAGTAGTTAGTAAAAAATTATTCAGAATTTTTAATTTTAGTTACCATGACAACATCCTTCATCAAAATCAAAAACACAAAACTGATAAAAATGTACCTCATTGTAGTCTACTTGCATGCCAAATTATATCGTAATCAGATTAAAACTATATTTGGGGTAGCATTTTGAAAGTATTTCACAGAATTTTTTATTTTTATAGTGACCACGGCAACACCGTTCATCGAAATCAAAAAGCGATACACAGAATTATGTATCTCAGTGTTGTCTAGTTGTGTGCCAAGTTACATGTATATTGAAATCAGACCAAAACTGTAGGAGGAGTAGCAATTTAAAAGTATTTTACAGAAATTTTTTATTTTTAGTAAACACAGCAACACCGTTCATCGAAATCAAAACCGATACACAGAATTCCATGTATGTATACATGTATTAGTGTAGTCTACTTGTGTACCAAGATACTGTAGATTCCTATATACGAGGGACGTTCAATAAATAATGTCATTAGCTCGATGACATACAACATAGTAGTCATATGACATAAAGCTTGACTTTCTCTCATTATTGAATCCTTAATAAATTGATAACAGTTTGTGTGACCACTTTTCATCACATTATTTTAACGTGGGAAGCTGGCTATTCGAGACACTGCATTAAAAATGAATGGTCAAGAATCAGTAAACTAGAGTAAAATTAAACGCTTCATTAAAGCAGCTGTAAAACTTGTTAATATCCCCAAAATATATTAACTGAAATATGTGAAATTTACAGCAACCAATGCCTGTTTTATAGACGGGTGAACAAGTAGATTTTAATAAACAAAAATTATATAATGGGTATCAAAATGGGTACCGTCCTTGGCAACAATGACTTACAACAACCGATGTAAATTTGCGAAATTTCAACAAATTATCACTGATTATGTTTTATTGACTTTAAGACACATAGCAAAATTGATAAAACTCATTTAGGGGATAGTTCATACTGTTTTAAAGAAACATTTTATAGTAAAAAGGGTTAATACTCAAAGGTCACCCTATATTTTGAAAAATGAGTGAAAACGACAGCGTGTAGGAATATCCAAACAATTATTTTAAAAAATCAAAAATTGGACCTATCCACGTTTGTATGAAATTCTAACTGATAATGAAACTTGAACCCATTTTGCTTTAAGCCTTCTAAACAAATATACAATAAGATGCACTTGACAAAACTGCAAAGGCCTAAGAAAAGCAAAGAATTGCAAGGGCACAACAACAGATTTATATGCTATTTCCTTAAATATTAGAGATCTTGTTGTTCAAATTCATATTCGGGGAGGAAGTTCAATTGCTGGAGGAGTCTAGAAAACAATTTTTGCAAAAAAAAATTGAAAGATTTATGAGAAGAGGGAAACAGAATGGGGAATTCACTACATTAAATGTCTTCACGACAGCGTCCAAACCCACAGGCCATGAAGAGTACAGGAGTTTTGGGGATAAACAGAAAGTTAATGTTTTTTCACAGCAACAAAATTTGCCAGATCTTTCAACCTTTGACTTGTTTCATTTCCTAAACTTAGAAAAACATGTATCAGAAAGAAAAAATGAAGTACAGCAAATAATAGGATCTGTTATATTGCAGTATACTAAGGGTCATACTCAAAAATGTGTTTGAAAAACAATTAGAAATTGAATGAAAATGTTACGGATATGCGTTTTAATTGAAAGAGAATATTTTAGTTAAATCGTTAAGACTAAGTCATAGAAAAGCGTTTTTTTTGTTTCTTTCCGAGCCCCAATGACATTATTTATTGAACGCCCCTCGAATACACTTTTTTTTAGCATTTTGAAAAATTATTTACAGACAGACAGACGGACGCATTACTATCGCATAAGCTCTTCTGACCAGTAGAGCAAAAAACAGGCATAAATAAGTGGATGTAAACATGTTAGAGTGATATGGAAAATACCTGAAAATTAAGAAAGATGCCAACGATGACTGTAATTGATGATCTCATTTTATCTTTTCTCCTTGATAATTTACCTACAAAAGAAATTCGCATGTATAGTCTATAATAATTATAATAAAGTTATGTGCAAGGTTAAGTTTTCTATTATTACAACATCGGAAGCAAATTGAAAGGGGGGGGGGCTAATTAAAAGTGGGGAGGGGGGCTAACACAAAAAAAGTAAACTCCAATTTTCAATGCCTACATTATGTATATACTTGCAAAATAAGGGGGGGTGCTAAGCCCTCCGGTTCGGACGGCCAAAAAGACACTGGATCAAAATTCTAGTTTGAAATTCATTTTCAATCCACCCGAGCTGTTTTCAAAAGCAAAGTATGAATGTATGATTCAAAATACAAATAATTTCAATTCCGAAGTACATGCATGTTGGTTGAAATTTATATTGATATGAATTTATAGGTACTTAAAATATAATCTTTGCAAAGCTCCATAAATTACTTCTAATTTCATATCATGTCAATAAACATTGGTATCTAAAAATGCTTTTTTGGGATAAAAATTTCTACTTTTAATTAGACCTTTCTGAGAAGTTTAAAGAACCTTGAAGCACATTGAGAGGCATATAATAAAAATTGTTGCATGAAAAGATTTAATTTTCAAGTTTCATCTAAAAACTTTTTGAATTAAATTATAAATTAAAGAGTTCTCCTTCCTGGCTGAGGGTCGGAGTCCCTTAAGCTATCTCATTCACAGCAAACAAGTGAAATTTTATCAGTTTTCAGGCTATGAAGGGGATGTCAAATATTGTGAATGAAAACAATTATCTCAACCTCTCTATTATGATTATTGTACTTCCTTATTTATAAGCGTTAAGAAATTAAATGCTCATTTTAGCATCAAACTGTTTTAACAGACTGGAATTATACATTTTGACATAAATTTATGCTTCCTTAATTATATTTCAAATTGAATGTTATATTTTTCAGATAGCTAGGTCATATAATCAATCTGTAAAGAACAGGAAGAAGTTGAAACAAATATTCCAAGTGTCCAAAAATGAAAATTTTCTACTTGGTATTATGTCAGAGTTTCATAGGAACTATTTCCAAATCACTTTGTAGGAGGTAAAATTTATTCTTATTACGTTAAAGTTAAGAGAAAGAGGAGTTTTATCTGATTTTCTAAACTGACTGTAAATATTTTCAGCAAAGAAGGCAACTTTATATGCTGTCCTGGATACATTTGGGACAATCAATTAAAAAACTGCACAAGTAAGAATATTTGTATGAATAAATAAGCAACAAATACACAATTTCTGATCCATAGTTTTTGGAGCTACTGAAGAATATTCCGTTTCAAAAGAATTACATTGAGCAATTTTAGAAAGGTTTCCGAATCAGATCAAAATGTCTGTAAATTATGATCTTAGCCTGGTGTGCCTATGAAGTCGATCTGCATTTTACTCCACTTTATACATGAAACTTCTACACGCCGAAAAATGGACTGATGATAATAAATTGCAATATTGACCTAAAAGTATTCTAACTAGTATCCCCCCCAAAAAAAAAACAAAAAAACAACGTAGACTTGA
>NW_026935825.1:0-6839 GCF_032062105.1 Saccostrea cuccullata | reverse complement strand
TACCCCTGTGTATTACCTGAGACAACACTTTTCTAAATAGACTGACTTTTGACAACGTGACCTTGAGGTTTGGCTTACTTTTCACAATTTTAACCTTGATCATAACTTTTGAATGAGAAGAGAAAGGGCTTTCATATTACATAAAAATCACATGCACGTTACCTGTGATAAAATCATTTCAAATACTAGTACTATATAATGAACTTTGACCTTGAAGTTTAACCGGCTTTTCCAAAATTTAGACATTGCTTAAAATTGACCATAACTTTCGAAAGAGAAGCGCTTTCATACCTGTTTTTACACATGTATATTAGCTGTGACAAGGCATATCGAAAAATGTATTGCTTAGATCATGCAGAGTGTGGCATGGCCTTGAATCAAGGTCATTTAGGATAAGATGTTTTGGCTGGATGAATTCTCTGAAAGAACATGTGTAAATTTGTCAATACGGTAGCACACAAATGGAATATGCTCATCACCAGCGTGTGTCATGGTGTGACGTAAGGTCATTTTGACAAAGTCAAGGTCGCAAACATTTCTTAATAATACATAATAAGATGATATCTACCCTTAAAAGATTGCTTTAACATTAGAAGGTGGCATGACCTTGACTCAAGGTCAATTCTTCCTGTCCGCAGCTCCGACGGAAGACCTACTCGTTGCTTTGCAACGAGCTCGGCTCTAGTTTTAATTAACTTTCTTTTTTCACTAAAATTTGTGATACATGTTTACACGGTTGGACACCGTTTTCTGGACTTTACGAAACATTAATATACCAGATAGTATCAATTGGAAAATACGTCACAGTGTTCTTAGGATGCAGATTTCAAGATGTTTTTACCTTTTTAAGAAACTTTTCTCCCCAGCTGTGATAAGTTTTATTTGTAATATCTAATTCCACTACGTCGTTACAAAAAATAAATTTTTGTTTTGATCTTACACTATCACGAAATATTTGTTAAACTTATAGTTAATCATCTAAAATCATCTAAAAAGATTTTGATATCCACGTTCTTCGATGCCTTTTGTCTTCATATGTTTGGTATTATATTTCGAAGTCTCATGCTGCATTTACTTTTTATGAAAGACTGTAAGTGTCAAAATCTTTATGTAGCTATTATCGTTAAGGATTGTAAGGAATTAATAAAAATTACCCCATAAATACATCATTCCAATAATTCTAATTGGGTTAAAATTTTAAGTATAAGAAAAAGAAAAATGTGGTTTAATTGAAGTTTTTTATTTTTACATAAGCGACACATAAGTACAAATTAATCTGGAAGAATACGGTAATCATGAACTCGCAATCTTACAAGTAGTCATTACAGAGACAACACTACAGAGACACATTAATGAAACCTGCGCTACCTGAAGATGAACGATGATTAACAAAAAATGTATTTATATATTGTGCTATTCTTTATAAAATCACTGAAAGTGGTGAAAATATCCCCTGAATGTATAAAAAAATCATAAAGGAGTCCGAGAATCGATGTTTCTGAAATTCAAACAGTTCTTCTTTAAAATGTATCAAGTATTAGACAATACAAGTACAAATTCTATAGAAGTATAGAAATAACAAATCTTCAATATTATTATTTTTTGTGCAGAGAAACTGAAGTTGTAATACTCTATAATACAAATACAAAGAGCTATATTCACAATAAAATTTTAGAGACTTCTATTCTATTCTTCAATAAACCTTTCCCAACAATTAAAACCTCGCAATTTCAATTCTCAGAGTAATATATGTACAGTGTATCGTGATATCCAAACATATGCCATTTTAGTAACACTCACTTTCAAAAAGCTTTATATCCTGTATACAACAGTCACTATACGTATATGGAGATAACGAACAATATCCAAGCTGAAACATTAATTTGAAAACAATACAATTCAGGAGCAGAGCAATCACGGCCCTCTAACACATCAGAGATGGAATTAGGTGTCATTCATGAGTGAGCATCCCCTGCTAACCGGTCACACCCGCCGTGTGCTCTTTGTCAAGATCGAGAAATAAAGGAAAAATCCGTTGACAATATGGTTCATGTATACGAGTATGTTACAGTCTAAAATTAGTATGAAAATGTCTGTCAGCATTTGATTTAATGGTAGATTGCATTTTCTGACAGTGTCAGTGTATCATCATCAGAATCAGAAAATTTTATTTAGAGTCGGATTTTACAACATAAACATAAGCTCTGTAGAGCTTTTGACCGACATCATAGGAAATGATGAGTTTAAACGAGACTGTTCATAAAGCTTGGTTGTTGGAATGTAATTATCTGTTAATGGAACACTAAAACATTTTTTTCTTGCTCGGTTAATACTTGCCAGGTATCTTTCCTTCATGTTAAAGATTAAGAGTAAATGATAACGGAAAAACTTAGAACTGCTTGTAAAAACTTCTCAGAATAACGTTAATACGACGAAAAATGAAATATTCATGTGATAAAGAACAATAATACAGCTTCAAAGTCTATCATATCAATACCAATGAAGAGGAGAACAAACATAGACCTCTTAAACTTTCAGAGGTGAGATCAGGTTCCATGAAGGAGTAAGCATTCTCTATCAAGTGGTCACATCCACTGTGAGCTTCCTATTTAGGCTGTTTAAAATTAAAACTACGTTTAACGTCACCCGCGCGCGTAGGTTTATGAGAAATTCGTCTTTGAAAAAAACAAACAATTCGGAATTCCGTATGTCTGTTCCGGTTTGGTTCTACAATTAGCGACTGAATTCTGCTTCCCGTAGTGACAGAAAATGTGCTTTGATAAAGGCAGTGGTGTCTTATTAAGGTCAGACGAGATGTTCCTCAAAATCTGTTTTGTATATCTTCGTAATGTATGAAAAATGTTCAAAATTTTAATAACATTCTGATTTCTAGACCAGTTTCTAAACGTTTTTAAAAGATCCAAATGCTTAAACATTTGAAATTAGAAAATTATTTATTTTCCCCAAAGGATTATATAAGAAAAACTACCCCTGGTATCTTGCAGAAATGCCTGGTAAGGTACCTCGATTTTTTGTGAGTAAATTAAACATGTTTAAGTAGCAATACTTCAATGACAAACTCTTAAAAAAATTTATCTATTATTAAGGAACGTCTCGTCTGTCCTTAAAGAAAACTAGTGAATTAAAGAGTTTGGGACCATAAATGTAAGTAAAAAATAGATGATTTTATGATTGAAGTTAATGACAAAGTCTAGTTTGTTGATTTTTTGTCAGTCTTCGAATCACACGTTCAAACTGACAGTGACAGACTCTCAGTTCGTGGTTCTATTGGCTGAACTTTTCATTGTATTTTGGAGAGAATCGAAAAACTTTTTTACCTATTGGAAAGTGTATCAAAAAACCAATATCTATATACAGTGAAAAGCATCATTCAAATCTTATTTGATATGTTTCATATTAAAAATATTTCTGTAAAAATCGAAAGGAACAGTAATGAGTAAAGTAATTGATTTCTTCATAATTCATGTACCTACAAATAACTACAATTTTTGGAAAAAAAAAATACTTGTCTTAACCAATTGAGCAGGGAGAAGCTTACTAAAGATAGGGCCTTTCAAGTGAAGGAGAGTAAGGAAAGAAGTTGGGGTATTCCAAGATGTGAAGAATCCTGTCCTTAGTGTGGAATTCAAGGTATTACAATGTAAAAATAATCTAACAGCTATCATTATGGTCCAGATATTAGTATTCACACTTTCAAAACTTAATGCTAGTAGATCTAGTACTAAGAAAAAATACGACATAATTCAATTTGAGATATTTCAACACGAACAGTCTTAAATATTGTCATCAATAATTTTAATTGTAGATATTGATCAACTATTCCCATAAGAAGCATTTGCCTCCAGGGCACCATGGACGTGTGGCAATATAAATCCAAAGGACAATTGAGGCCTAGATAAAAGTCACTTTCCTGCACATTCAGTCTTAGAATACATTGTTTGCTAACAATAGGACTCTATCTGATTTACATACTAAGAAAAAAATCTGCTGTGGAAATTAATCTTAGGTGTCATATCAATTAAATGCTCTTATTACTTAATTGTAATGTTTTTAATGTAGTGAATAGTTTAGTTTGAATAAATTCACAATTGTTTGAAAATTTTGTTTGTTTATTTTTTTCCTCCCTCCCTCGTAGGTTTTGAACTTTAGATGTGACGTTAAACGTAGAATTAACTTTAAACAGCCTTAATTGCCTTGACGAGAAAACGGAAACGTCCCTGGACAATTCAGTGTGAAAATAATAGTATAACAATTACACTGAAGTATGGAAACGTCAGCCAGCATTCGACTATATATTAGATTGTATTTGCGACGAGGTCATCCTATCGATCATAGACCTTGCAAAATAATGTCTTTAAACAATATTTTTGATTCATCAACTTGTTTGTTAATAACTTGCCTCGTCTTAAAAACTGTTATAAACCCTATATTAAAGTGATCAAGATGTATTACTACAAAGGGAAGGGAATTTGACCATAGGAAAGTCGAAGTCATCACGTTTATCAGAAAGTCTTGTTTCTCATTAACATCTTTTTGTAATTTGATAAAAAGGACAGAGCAGTGTAACTCATTTTCGAGCACACAGTTTTCTGATGTCTTTGAGGAGTTTAGAAGTCTGCCGAATCAATACAGGAGCATCAGCCAGGGCCATTCCAACAAGAAATAAGGCTATAAAGACGACTCCCACGTAACCTGTCACGGAGGCTGACGGCCGCTCGTCGTCAGCGCTGATCTTCTTGTTCACTGTGGAGGAGAGATTCTTTGTGTTGACGCTGAGGAGACGCTTGAGTTGAGCCAACCTTTCACTCAGTTCATAGTATTGTCTCAGCTGGTTTGTCTCATTTCTCCAGTACACGATTTTGTCCATGTAGTCACAGGAACAGGGGCACATAACTACGAAGTAAAAAAAAAACTGGTACTGAAGGAAAAGAAATCAACATGGTTTAGTATTTGACTTGTAATTTTTAACTGTTTTGTAGTAGTACATCGACGAAGAAAAAATGATATCAAGCTACAATAATAAACAAAAACTGTTACTGAACGAAATAAATCAACATGGTTTCAGTATTTGATTTGTAATTTTTAAGTTTTGAAGTTGTATTTCGGCGAAGAAAAAATATCATCTATTTTTAATTTTTTTTCTTTAAATATGGCCAATTTTAATCATAAAAATTTTTTACAGAAAATACAGTTTTTGCTCATGAAATCCGTTTAATCAATTATTTTTACTAATTTCTTGTATTATACTGTCTTTACCTATATATTGACCACTTAAACCTTCAAAAAAGCCAATAACACTGGTTAGCGGAATTGTCGACTACAGTGAGCCTAATCAGTAAACATGGCAGGACTTAACAGTTATATTGGTGAAATAAAGTATTTGCATTATTATTGTAAATTATTGTGTTATTAGGATAAGTAGTATCATCAAAGCAAATTCATTTAAGAAATAAGGTATAATTTTTAAACCCGATAGATGTTTTAAAATGGTACCTTATTACTTATATTTACATTTGTGAATTATTCATACTTTATACATGTAATTGCCTGATTGTGACTTTTAACGTGTGAAATGCGTTATTTTTTAAACCAAACGGCACGTATGTAATCCACTGAACGCGCATCGATCCTTTATGACGTCACAGAGAAATTACGTCGAACGTTTATCCATACGAACATCTATGACCTCTTGACCCTGTACCTGTATTTATACAGTTATAGATACGCATTGTTTCAGTTGTGTTATATAGAGGAAAACATTTGCAAATGTAAATATAATTATAATTATTCACAAATTTCAAGCATTCCCAAATTGCGATTAGATATTTAATATACATTTCTTTTACTTATAACAAAACGTATTGTATTTTCTCCTCCCGTACCGGTTGGTGTTTGGTCTTCCACTGACGTCACCGTGGAACTAGGGATAACATTTGTGGTTACTGTTGTTGATGTTGTGGCTGATTCTGACGTTGGTGATAGCGATGTTGTTGGATCCTCTGTTTTAAGATGAAATGATAATAATAGTGGTTAACAGTGATATTTCTTGCTGCTTTGGGAATTAACTTGCCATTTAATCAAGAAACATATTAAAAGCGCCGAGGCATATCAGATATGAATACTAGTATCCCAATAGCATGTCTTAACTTTTGTCATGTTAATTATTTTTCCAAGGCTTAGTAATGGTAAATGTAATTTTAACGTAAAGAAATATTTCCAAAAAAAATTAATAAATATAAAGGACTTTAATATGACTTCAACGATTGATTCTCTCATTTTGAAAACAATTAAACATTGCTCTTCATGTTTTGATGATAATCTTTATCTATAAAGACAGAATTCTTATAATATTCAATGAAATAAACATAATCAAGGGAGTCAACTCTGGTTCCTAAGGTTATAAAAGTATTTCAAAAATGTTTTGAATTATTATCAATAGAAAAAATGAAAGATAGAATAAAGAATAAAATTGTCACATTGTATATTTTATATATGATCCTCTATTATTGTAATATGGTCTGTTACAGCGCAAAATGTAATAACAACGCAAAATGTAATAAACCTAGATTATTACATTTTGCTTATTACATTTTGCGTCGAGATCAACGCAAAATGTAATAAATTGTTTTTTGTTGTTACATTTTGCGTTATTTTATTTTTGCACTGAAGACAACGCAAAATGTAATAAAACAATATGTAATAAAAACAAAATATAATTAATCTTTTTGATTGCGTTTAACAAAATAGATCATAAAATTGATTCAAATATATACATGTAACCAACATAGAAAACACGCTGTACAAAATATTTAGAATAA
>NW_026935824.1:25000-69757 GCF_032062105.1 Saccostrea cuccullata | reverse complement strand
GCCATCTTGATTTTTTTGGTTGACAACTGGACAAGTGTAATGCATTGTGGGATACTAACCAGTGGTTAAATCACTTTACCTGTGGTTAGTTAACCAGAGGCTAATTTTATTTTGAGCAACACATATTTGACCAGTGGTTAGTTACCCAGTAGATATTGAATTTAACCAATGGCTAACTTATCCAGTGGACAAATTTAACCAGTGTTTTGAGCAACCCAATCCTGGCTGTGGAGCTTGGTGAGATGCTTTCAAAAGAACTTGACTTACCCTTAGAGGACATCATGTATTACTCTGACAGCAAAGTAGTGCTGGGGTATCTGTCAAATGAGCGCCGACGTTTTTATGTATATGTATGCAACCGTGTCTCCAGGATACGTAAGAGTTCTTCTCCACACCAATGGAATTACGTAACAACAGATGAAAACCCTGCTGATCGAGGAACTCGTGGACTTTTGCCAGAACAACTCAGTGATAGTTCGTGGTTAAAGGGACCAGACTTCCTCAAAGTAAATACAAACAATTTCCAGAATGAGACATTTTCTTTGGTAAACCCAGATCAAGATAGTGAAGTACGGCCAGAGATAGTGACCCTTAAGACTGTATCAGTATCAACCAAGCCAACTTTAGGAACATCACGTTTCAGTCGTTTTGGTAGTTGGTTGAGCCTTGTGAGGGCCATTACCTTCATCAAGAAATGCATCAGGAAGAAAGCAGGGAAAGTGGATGAAATATCTCGTCGAGAAACTGAGATGTTGATCATTAAAGAGGTTCAACAGCAGTATTATCAGAAAGAACTATGCGCATTACATGCAGGAAAACCCCTTCCAAGAGACAGTACAATTCTGACTCTGTCTCCTTACCTTGATGACGGATTGCTGCGAGTCGGTGGACGTATCAAATTGTCAGACTTACCTGAAGGGGAGAAGACACCCATCCTTATACCTGGCAAGAGCCATGTTGCCGACTATTGGTTCATCATCATCATGAGAAAATCTACCACCAAGGGCGTCATCTGACAGAAGGTGCTATACGAAGTGAGGGCCTCTGGATCTCTGGAGGGAAACGCTTGGTGTCATCAATCATTCATCACTGCGTGACCTGCCGCAAGATGCGAGGGAAGCCATTATGTCAGAAAATGGCTGATCTTCCTAAAGTCCGCCTTACAAGGTCAGCACCCTTCACCTTTGTTGGTGTGGATGTTTTTGGCCCGTGGAGTGTCATCACGAGACGAACAAGAGGGGGCAGCGCAGACTCAAAACGTTGGGCGGTGTTGTTTACCTGTTTGTATAGCAGAGCAGTCCACATCGAGGTCATTGAGGAGATGACCTCGTCTTCTTTCATCAACGCCTTAAGAAGGTTTGTTGCAGTTCGTGGTGCGGTCTCTGAATTCAGGTCAGATAGAGGGACAAACTTCGTGGGGGCTGCTGCTGAGCTGCAGATGAATGTAGTGAACGTGGAAGACCACAATCTGAAGACATTTCTTGCGGACAAGAGGATTGTATGGAGGTTTAATCCTCCCCACGCATCCCATTTTGGAGGCACATGGGAAAGGATGATAGGCATTGCCCGTCGCATCCTTGAGGCAATGCTTATGGATACCAAACATGGGAAGCTGACTCATGAGGTTTTGACGACCTTTATGGCAGAGGTCATGGCTATAATGAATTCAAGGCCACTGGTGCCTGTATCTACAGATGTTGAAGCACCATTCGTTCTATCGCCGCAGATTCTACTGACACAGAAAACTCATGAAGTACCAAGTGAATTCCAGGATCTCGATGTCAAGGACATGTACCGAAGTCAATGGAAAATGGTCCAGGTCATGGCTAACACTTTTTGGAAGCGATGGAAAGCCGAGTTCCTCTCCACTATACAACCTCGTCAGAAATGGCAAGATTCAACAGACAATCTTAAAGATGGGGATGTTGTTCTACTTCATGACAAAGAAAGTGCGCGCGGTGACTGGCCAGTTGGTATCATAAACCGTGTATTTCCAAGTGAGTCGGACGGTCTGGTACGCAAAATCGAAGTACGTATCATCAAGGAAGGAAAGCCATACCTCTTCATCAGGCCCGCTACGGAAGTGATTCCTTTGATTACAGTGTAACCATGTAGTACATGAACTTGATTTACATGTATCGTTCTTTGTGTGTACCATGTTTTGACATTTTTGTTTAACATGTATTTTCTACATACAAGTAGTATTTTTTGTGCTATCAGTGTCAATGTAGGGCAGAGTTTGTAAAGAGTGATAAATCAGACGGGGAGTGTAGTGTTACATGAATTTGAGTTGTTTCCCTTAGTTAGCTTTCCGGGTTGAATCCGTTATCTGTTTGATTTTTACACACTATTTCCGTTTGTGTTTTGTGTACGGCATGGCGCCCGCATCAAATCAGCAAGCCTTATGTCATGTTTGGCTGTTTTAGTCCCGCATAGAGTAAGTTTTTCTTGTTCATTATATGTCTTAGTGATTTATTATAAACCTTGTGCAAGTTGAAGATGTATGCATTTGTAGTATGTGTAGAATTTTATGAAACATGATTCGGTACTTTTGTCTAAATTTAGAAACGGTAGCTAATGTCAAGGTTAGGGTGCACATGGTCTTTGTATGTCACGTATTCAGTCGAATAATTCATGTACGACAGATTATCAGTATTGTCAACTCGAATTATCTAGTCAAAACATTAAATCTCATTACATATTAAGTTTAGCTAATTGTTTATTTACAAAATGTCATAAGAATCAAGTTTGTATTAAGAGAGATATTTTTATTGAGACATTTATAGAATGAAACACATAGTGATATGTACTAGTCTGCCTGAGTTGCATGTATTGTACTGTTTACCTGTTTGTCTGTGTAACATTGTACTTATGACTGTGTTGTTTATTTTTTCAGTTTCTTACTACAACATACCTACTACTATTCTGCAATAAATCACATGATGAAAAGCACCTTAGTTATTGATCACTAAAAAGGCTTTACAACTGTGCTCTTCTTATTTTACTTTTTATACCCCTGCTTGAATACCTATGACGTGAGGTGTATAGTTTCTTCTGAATAACAAGGGACACCACTAGTTATTCCTCTTTACATGTTTATACCGTAAAACAATATAGCACAACAGGGACACTGTCTTTATATTCATAAGGGAGACGAGGATATCATTACTGCGCTCATTGCTCAAAGCCAACCTTTTGTAAAGCCAATCATTTCAGGCATGGATCGGAAACAGAAATGCCAAACAAAGGTTCCAGGGCGTCACTAAGAGAAAGTTAAAGAAAACCCACGGGCATTACGGGACCTACTGGATATTCTCTTTTTGCTCAGAAATTTAAAAGTAAGAATCAATGCAGTAATAACGTATCTCTACCAATCCGCGGGTTTCGAGATTGTAACCCTTCTACGATAGAGGCGCAAAAAGTTTCCATTTCGGCATGGAGTGGGACAGGTTGTTTCCGTATACAAACGTGCATTTTCATATTAGCTGCAAAAACATTGTTTTAATTATTTTTTTATTTTATCAATTGTTTTCTCTCCTTATTTTGTAATCTCTTATCTTCTTTCACTCCTTTCCTATACTTAGGTATATACTTAGGTATATTTCATGAGAAGGATCGAACCCGGAATATAAAAAGGAAAGTCCAGAGAATTAAAAATATTTTTTTTTACTTGCATATTGCCACAGAGGGAAGAAAAAGAATTACTGACAAAAGGTTCAGGAAAGAAGTATATGTCCCTTTATATATCTTCCAGCTTTAAAAACATTGCAGTAATACATCATTTTGAATACGAGTCATTTTGAAAATTAAATCAGAAGCTCACGGAAATGCACAAAACAGACAAAGATTTCAGTGAGAATTAAACCATCTGTAGAAAAGAAAATTCAAGAAAACGTAAAGATCAATGATAAAAGTGCGCAAAATCATGGTCATGCCAAGAAATGTTCGCCAGATTCGTTATATATAAAAGAAAAAAAATAAATCAGATGAAAGACCAATATAAGATGCATTGATAAACTTGCAGACTATTGAGTGTGAGGACAAAGTTTTTGTTCATTTTATAAATGAAATTGAATCAAGGAAAGGCAACTTGAGTCAAAGATTTGTGAAATATTTCCAGTCCCATTTTCACTCCCATGTTCACTTCAAAATACAGTATTTTACTCGAGCTTATATGGAAAAATTTATTAAACTGCATCCCGAAAATGGTGTTACATCTAGCCATAGTGAAGGTATTAATTGGTTATTGAAAGGTCTGAACAAATGGAAGGAAGGACCAATAGATGCCGTTGTCTTGTCTTTCCGATTTTTACAACGAGACTATCTTGGGGAAGTAAGAAGAGGCAAAGCCGGTTTAGTGAATTTTACTCATATATCAGAATACCGAACCTCAATTACTAATTTCTCTTGATGAATAAAAACAAAACTCAGATTCTGTCCGTAACTACAAGTCTATCGTAGAATCAATTAAAAACACTGTTTTACAGATGACCGAGAGGAATCTACGGAACATCAAATTTAAAATTATACCAAGTCAAAGGAAATTATCTCAGGTCACAGGATTTCTTTCTTTCCTAAATGGGATATTTTGTAGTAATGGGATCTACTGGACAATTATACACAGTTCAGGTATTCCCCACATGAAAATGTTCTTATACGTGTTCTTATATTAACAACTGCTGCCGCATTATATCTGTGAAATTGTCACTAAGCATGAATGGTGATTTGTCAGAGCCTACAAAATCCGTAAACTTGATAGTTTTACGGAAATATGCCCGCGGAAGAAAGAACCCTGCTTGCAAACTTGCGCCCAGTAGTTGTTGACAATTTTATTGAGACCGTAATAATACCCACCCTCAAAGTGGTGGTCAACATTGGATAATGATCACTACCATGAATGTCAAATTTACACCTTCTTGCATTAAAGGTTATGATAACGCAATGACAATTAAATGTATATGGATTGTAAAAGTTTATACGTAATCTTGACTTAATTTTACAACATTTTAAAGCGGCACTGTGACGCACAAAGGGGAAAATTGACAAATGCAGAATTTCATGACCATTGTTAATTTTGTTCAATTCCTAAAAGTATTAGGTTTCAGAAAATTACAGGTTTCAGAACCTAAAAATTCTATTTTTAAGGAGAAAAATAAAAGTAAAAATATATGCCCCAGACCGAAAATATTGCTCCATACTTCTTCCACCCCCCTGTACGCGTGCGCAGAAAAGTTGAATAAGTTTCCATACTTACCACGGTCTCAAGTACCCAGGAATGAATGTAAGTAGACCAAAAATTTAGAGGCAATTCTTTTTAAAACGCTGTTAGAACATTTTCCCACTTTTGCATGCTCCCGTTGAATGTTGTTTACAAGTTTGAGCTAAAATTAAAAGTGGCGTGACCTTGACAAATACGAAAACAACGAAACGGTAGATACGACCTTTGTTTTTCCGGCACTTATATCGTGCAATTTTTTCTTGCAATTTAATTGTCATATCTTAGCTATATACTCATAATTTTCATAAGTCTTTCTCTGTATGCTACAGATATCTTAAAAGAGAGACATGATTTTGACTCATTGTGTCCTTTTAATAAAAGTCCGTGCAAATTTTATACACGTCAGTTTAATAATGTCACAGTTGTTTTAATTTTTATTGTAGAACTCACGGAGTATTCGTCATGATAGGTTTTATTTTAATTTTTAAATGCACAGAGATGCACGGAAATTATAATTTTTGCAAAAACAATCCGTAATTTGTATTGTTTTCTTTATTTCTGTGAATTCGTGACCTGTCCATGTTTTTGTAAATGGCATCAAAGTGCTAGGCCTTCATTTGAAACCGCAGATGTACAAAGTTTGAGGGAAAGCTGAGCAAGAAATCAGCCAAAAGTTGACTTTAAAATAGCAATTCATTTAACTATACAGAGAATTCTAAATTATTTCCTTTATTTGTGCAAATAGACACAATGGTAAAACCACATTTCCTTTATTTGCGCAAATAGACAATATGGTACAACCACATCTATAGACGAACAAGCTAATTCAGAGCATTTGTGTCCCCCGCTTAGGGAAACAGTAAACCATGCGCAGTTCGGGGGGAAGGGGGCGGATCGTCTTGACTGAATTTGTAGAATTATTAAATGTATACTGAAGCAAATAAAATATGCCAATATGGATATAAAGATTTGATTGCTTATTCTTTATTATGTGTATAGAAGATTCTTTTTATATGGAATATTTATCACACTGTAATGATAATTTTATGAGTTTGTAAAATTCCATTGCAAAAGCTCAAAGGGTTCTCGAGATATCGCACGGAAACGAAAGTGTTATAACAGACAGAATTTGCAAATTTATGACCTTGACCTTTGACCTCAAAATCAATAGGTTTCTTCTTTAGTCCATAGGGAGTTGCTATGCAAAATTTCATTGCGAAAGCTCAAAGGGTTCTCGAGATATCGTGTGGAAACAAAAGCGTTACAGACAGACAGAAACAAATTAATATCCCTCACTTTTCAAGCGGGGGACAAAAAAATCGATGCAATCCTTGCAAATATATGTCAAGCAATTGGCACCAACTAGTTTCAACTGTCCCAGGAGGAACACTGGAATGTAGTTTCGACAATATTTGTCAAACATACCTCTGCCGCCAGATTTACGACACAATCCACCCTCACCATTTTCTTCTTTCAATGGTCCGTGGCAGTAGCAGCTCCACCCTTTAAATTAACCGATTCAACGATTGCCACGGGATGAATTTCCATACAGATACTCATCTATAAAGTACTCTATTAACATCATTTTCTTCCCTATATTAATTTAAACTAGAAATAGTCGCCCGCGTGATTCGCTGAGTATGGAGTTAATCCTTACTTCGTGGATTCGTTTCCACTGCGGACGTGAAAACCATCATCAGTGCATCGAATTTCGAGTAAAAAAAATAAAGGAATCCATTTAAACTACATATGTATATGATAGAGCAGGGCCATCTTACAAAAATTTGTGGATTTTTTTTTGTCTACTGCGTGTGCTGACTGTGTATCTAATATACATGTACTAGATCACAGAGTGTTTCAAGTGTTGTCGAAGAACTTGTAAAACAGATTGTATATATTAGAAAAACCAAATATATTGTTCCAAATCAAAAATGTTCAAAAAATTGTGGAAACAATTGGCAGCAGACTGTGAAAATAAACAATGAATACTCAGTCAATATTTGTAAAAAGAACAGAGATGTTAGCATTCTGAAAAACTGTGATGTTGCCAAATAGGTGCTTGATAGACACAATGGAACTACCTTTTTTGTTCATTTTGCAACAAAAATTATACGACCATGTCACCTGCAACAAAAACTAAATTTTTTTTTACTATTGAACATTTGTACAATGTTGTATGCCGTTTTCATTGAACATAAATTAATAAACTTATTGTGTTTGCACTAGAAGTGTGTGTGGGTACTCAGCTGGAAGATCCAACATTACAATACTAGGTTGAACAGCAAGGTGCTACTCCGGTCATTATTAGAAAAATATGATATTATAACTTACTTTGTCCAGAAATTGGTAAGATATATACGATGCATATGCAATTATCTGCTACATTACAACTAGTCCATCTCTTCCAAAATACAGACCACAGACTAATCCCGCTCTCTCTCAAACACATTGGTTTAACATCAATATTAGTGATTTATCTCCATCCATTTCTCAGTATTTTGAAGAGTCAGATTTTTTTTAGATTTAGATAAACACTTTATTGAAAACGGATTACAGGTACGTTTTAACCAACAGCGCCCTGGACATAACAGAAGCAGAGGATGTCATCTCGACCCTGTTTAAAATCGACAACAAAAACTCTCAGAATATACTACAATGTCCAAGATGTTAAATAAATTATGCATTCTTTTAATACAAAATACTGATAAATATTCATTAGAAATAAAAATGGGCAATCATATACCTGTAAACCCATGTTCTTTGAATGCAGTTAAGAAATCATAGATTAACTCGACATCCAAAAGGCAAGAAAGTTTTCATTTGTGGGCTCCGATGGATATCCTTATTTTTCCCTTGAGACCATTACTGACAACTCAGACTTGCTTGTAAGATCTCCCCATCCATCCCGGACTTGGTCATTTCGATCCATGTCAAGTATATGTATAATAAAGCTGTGATAAAGACCATATGGGAAGTATTTGGCACGAATCTTGCCAAACTTCAAGGCTATCGATCCACAAAAGCAATGCAATCATGTCTTGATGCCGATGATCATTATAAGGCCAAGCATTTTATAGAATTTATGCTATAAAGTATGGTAACATGTCGTTTTAAAACGAACTTTTGCACGGGGAGCTTATGCACGATGCGATTTTTTTTCTTTCTTACATGTAATAATATAAATTTTCATTCACTTTTATTTCCCCCCATATTTTAGTGATTATTATATATTCAGCCAAGAAATATCATGTTCCCCGATGGGAATATGATATTTCTTGGGTGAATATATCTTCATGTTTCCAAAACATTCATGCAATGAATTGTTTATTATACCGAAACAAGCAAAAACTTTAAATAAACATATTAAACTTCAGATTTAGCACCGCTCTCAAATTCACTTTCATTTTTAACGTCAAGTTACTGAAACACTTTGACCTGTACATCAGTAATCATCAATTTTGTGACGTAAATCAGGCTATTGTGACGTCTACTACTCTCGGGAGTTTTCTTTCAACGAACGATAACTGTATCGTGGGAAAATGCACTAAGTATCCGAAGAGATGGAATATGATGAAAAGCATGCCGACGACCGTGAAATATGAAGTTTTGTGGCCCGATCACGTGATAATCTAGAACCAATCAGATAACGTGTTCTGTAGAATAATTATAATGAGGTATAATAAGAAATTTTGTAAATATATCTCATCGGGGTTGAGTTGCTGCACCCATATGTCAAGAAATCAATGCTAGCCTACGAAAGACATTTCAGACCGGCAGGCGCCTATTATTTTAAATGATATCCTAATTACAAGTGTATATTTTATCATTGTCTATCAATTAATAAAGAAATTAATTAGAAATATTTACTATATACTTTTTAACATATTTACATTTATACAGGTTTTTATGTACACTGTAGCGGTGTCCGTGTTGGCATCAGACGGAACAACAGCGATGCCATACTGGCTTCTAGGGTAAAGTTTAACCAATATGCTTTGGTATATCGAACACCAATTACCTGAAAATTGAGATTTATAAAGACTCCATAATAAGACCGTGTGCTCTCCCAGAATTAAAAAGAATACATTTAGCTGCACGATTCTTTTTCTCGTAAGATATTACATGTACATACACATGTATGTGTATTCCATAAGCACTTTCGATAAGAATGATCAACTGCATTCAAATATTGAAATTATACAGAGCATTGTTTTTCAAATCCCATACTGTATATAGAGTGGAAATAGTGTCTATTCCGATTATTATGTTTTCCAAATCATGCCCTCTTTTACTTAATGTCTTTCTTACACTTGTGTTTTCCGAGCACCACTGGTTCCGAAGATATTGGCTGCATTAATACAAATTCAAGATTAAACACCATTTCAAACAATTGTTTCAGTTCTGTTAGTTTAGAATTTTCTATAATTCGGAACGTGTTAAATATGACCAATTTCTTTGGAACCATTTGTGATTTTAAAAATCTTCTCTTCTCCTGGGTATGAAATAGACTATCCAAGTACATGGTTATATTAAATAAGTCCTCCTCTTAAAAAATTATGAATTTCATGGCCCCAGGGTCAGGGGTTCTGGTGTTAGGGCGGGGCTCTGTTGATAATATAGTGAAAATGCATAAATTCTTTAAAAATCTCCTATGCTCCTGGTTATAAAATCAATGAACTGTGTACATAGTTATGATTAGGAAGGATGCTTCCTTCCAATGCGTATTTTGTAAATTCCATTGCGTATTTCTGCAAATACGCACCTTATCTGGAGCTCTGTTAATAAAATCTTGGATACATATTTAATAAACTTGATAATTTTACAATTTGAGTTATGTAAATTGGAACTTGCATTGGAAAACTTCAGTTTTGGTTTTAATATTCAGCTAGGGAAGCATCGATGTACTGCAGCTACAGAATGCTTATGAGTATTGGAACAGTAGATACACTCTGAAAATGTTAAATTGCAGTTTGAGACATATTTATTCATCTTCTGTTTTTATGTTTGTTTGTATTTTTTCCCTGAACTTTATATAAGATTGAACGTATTAAAGAAATAGTAAACTTTATAAGTACATGTAGTATTTACTTGGACAGGAAATACCAGTATTTACTAGTGTTTCAGATTCGGATTAAAAATACTATCGATTATAGGAAGCACCATTTCAATTCATAATCGAAAAAAATCGGACATTTCTTATATTTCTTTTTTTTTTTTTAATCAAAAATTGAGGTTTTTGTTTGAACCGAATCAATATGAAAATTTTCTGATTGAACTATTTTATCGCAGTCAAAACATGCATGAAATGCATATTTCTGGAAAAATCTAGGGATTCTCAACTTTATGATTAATTTTTTAAACAAGCATAATTTATATTCAACATTTATTTCCACTAAAAGTTTTACTTCAGTTCAAACTTCTAATTTTTGGAAATTCTCAGGGCCATATATACCAAAGGAATCTTTATTGTTCTTTGACCTTTGAATGAATAGAAAAATTCTTTAAAATCTTTTCAAGAGGTCCCAGGGTTACTTGAGTGAGCATTGTGACCCATATATGGGTCAGAATATAGGCCTTTAGTAAAGAAATCTACAATTTCTCATGTGTGTTTGTTTATTTTTAGCTCTACTGGTCAGAGACCAGAAGAGCTTATGCGAGCGATAGTAATGCGTCCGGCGTCCGTCCGTCTGTCTGTCTGTAAACAATTTTTAAAAACGCTACTCCTCCTACAATTTTAGTCTGATTTCAATATTACTTGGCACACAAGTAGACTACACTAAGATACATAGAATAGTGCATCGGTTTTTAATTTAGATGAACGGTGTTGCCATGGTTACTAAAAATAGAATTTTCTGTGAAATTCCTTTAAAACGCTACTCCTTCGTCAATTTTGGTCTGATTTCAATATAACTTGTCACAAAAGTAGACTATACTAAGATACATAGTATAGTGCATCGGTTTTTGATTTCAATGAACGATGTTGCCATGGTTACTAAAAATAGAATTTTCTGTGAAATTCCTTTAAAACACTACTCCTTCTACAGTTTTGGTCCGATTTCAATATAACTTGGCACACAAGTAGACTACACTAAGATACATGGAATAGTGCATCGGGTTTTGGTTTCGATGAACGGTGTTACCATAGTTACTAAAAATAGAATTTTCTGTGAAATTCCTTTAAAACGCTACTCCTTCTACAGTTTTAGTTTGATTTCAAAATAAGTTGGCACACAAGTAGACTACACCAAGATACATAAAATAGTGCAATGGTTTTTGATAAGTACAAACCAGTAGAGCTACAGTCTCGACAGAGACTTCTGGTTGTTCTTAAAGGACTCAGAAAGTAGTACACCATGCTCCAGTAAGGCAAAGAAAAGACATTCCTCAGGTTCTGGTTCTAGAAGTCACGAGGAAGAGACATATATATTCAAGTCCACTTTCAAGTGATGAAGATGGAAAATTTTCCACAAGTCATTGGACGTATGAAAATCTGAAGGTTATAAATATCTTTTATGAGGACACACGGAAACCCTTGAAAAATTTTGTTGAAGAAGTTAAAGATGCTTTTTAGAAAAAAAAAGGCTTGTTTGGCCAGATCCCAGCAAAATGACTAATGTTTTGTAAAAACATCTGAATGAAATACTGACATTTTCATAGGATTTGGCATTGCTCAGAAATGTGCGGAAGAATGGCTCAGATCACTTGGAGATAATTGAAGAGGAGATGTTAGAATATGAGGAGCAATGGACAAAAGAAAATTTTGAAAAAATGCTACAGGATAACAAGTAAGTCATAAGTTACCTGTGCAAAATTCATTTTAGCTTACTTAAGGGCAACACTAATCCAGAAGTCTCTGTCGAGACTGGAGCTCTACTGGTTTGTACTAAGAGCAAAGGAAGAGAAAAGTTTGGAATTGAAACTTTACAACAGCAATAAATAGAATAATGATCCTTAATTAAGTCTCTGTCTTAGTGTATTCTACTTGTATGCCAAGTAATATTGAAATCAGACCAAAAGTGTGGAAGGAGTAGCGTTTTAAAAGAATTTCACAGAAAATTCAATTTTTAATAACCATGGGAACACCGTTTATCGAAATCAAAAACCGATGCACTATTTCATGTATCTTAGTATAGTTTACTTGTATGCCAAGTAATATTGAAATCAGAGCAAAAGTGTGGAAGGAGTAGCGTTTTAAAGGAATTTCACAGAAAATGCTATTTTTTAGTAACCATGGCAACACCGTTCATCGAAATCAAAAACTGATGCACTATTTTACGTATCTTTGTGTTGTCTATTTGTGTGCCAAGCTGTATTGATATCAGATCAAACTGTAGAAGTAGTAGCGTTTTAAAGGAATTTCACAGAAAATTCTATTTAGTAACCATGGCAACACCGTCCATCGAAATCAAAAACCGATGCACTATTTTATGTATCTTAGTGTAGTTTACTTGTATGCCAAGTAATTAATCTTGAAATCAGACCAAAACTGTGGAAGAAGTAGCGTTTTAAAGGAATTTCACAGAAAAATCTATTTTTAGTAACCATGGCAACACCATTCATCGAAATCAAAAACAATGCACAATTTTATGTATTTTGGTGTAGTCTACTTGTGTGCCTAGTAATATTGAAATCAGACCAAAAACTGTAGAAGAAGTAGCGTTTTAAAGGAATTTCACAGAAAATTCTATTTTTAGTAACCAAGGCAACACCATTTATCGAAATCAAAAACGGATGCACCATCTCTGACCAGTAGAGCTAAAAAATCAACAACAAATCATCTAGGTTTTCAAAAAAACAAACTGCAAACCATCTAGTTAGCATATGCTAATTTGAAAAAGGGTAGGGGTCACACTGATCTAAGGATATTTGATGAATTCAAATATTAGCTTATGCAATATGTATAATCTGTCACAAAGAAAAAACCAGAAGTCTCTGTCGAGACTGAAGCTCTACTGGTTTGTACTTATAGCAAAGGAAGAGAAAAGTACTTAAGCAGTTGGGAATTGAAACTTTACAACAGCAATACATAGAATAATGATCCTTGATTAAGCCTATTTATGTTTTTAGTGTAGTCTACTTGTGTGCCAAGTTATATTAAAATCAGACCAAAACTTGAGAGGAGTAGCATTTTGAAACAATTTTATGGACATTTTTATTTTTAGTAACCACAGCAACACCATTCAAGGAAATCAAATACCGATACACACAATTATAGATCTTAGTGTAGTCTACTTGTGTGCCAAGTTATATTGAAATCAGACCAAAACTGTAGGAGGAAAAGCATTTTGAAACAATTTTACAGAAATTTCTATTTTTAGAAACCATGACAACACCGTTCACAAAAAATCAAAAACTGATAGACAGAATTATGTATCTTAGTGTAGTCTACTTGTTTGCCAAGTTATATTGAAATCAGACCAAAATTGTAGGAGGTGTAGCATTTTGAAAGAAATTTCACAGAAATTTCTATTTTTAGTTACCACGGCAACACCGTTTAACGAAATCAAAAACCGATACACAGAATTATGTATCTTAGTGTAGTCTACTTGTGTGCCAAGATATATTGAAATCAGACCAAAACTGTAGGAGGAGTAGCATTTTGAAAGAATTTCACAGAAATTTCTATTTTTAGTTACCACGGCAACACCGTTTATCGAAATCAAAAACCGATATACAGAATTATGTATCTAAGTGTAGTCTACTTGTGTGCCAAGTTATATTGAAATCAGACCAAAACTGTAGGAGGAGTAGCATTTTGAAAGAATTTCACAGAAATTTCTATTTTTAGTAACCACGGCAACACCGTTTATCGAAATCAAAAACCGATACACAGAATTATGTATCTTAGTTTAGTCTACTTGTGTGCCAAGTTATATTGAAATCAGACCAAAACTGTAGGAGGAGAAGCATTTTGAAAGAAATTTCACAGAAATTCTAATTTTAGTTACCACCGCAACACCGTTTATCGAAATCAAAAACCGATACACAGAATTATGTATCTTAGTGTAGTCTACTTGTGTGCCAAGTTATATTGAAATCAAACCAAAACTGTAGGAGGAGTAGCATTTTGAAAAATTGTTTACAGACAGACAGACAGACGGACAGACGGACGGACGCCGGACGCATTACTATCGCATAAGCTCTTCTGGTCTCTGACCAGTAGAGCTAAAAAGCGAAAAAATGTCGCAATGCCAGTAGTTAAATTGCAGATCTCAACACTCCCTGGAATAATTTTAGTGTGCCCTCCCCCCTTCTCACACATGTGCGTACATACTTTAAATAAAGTTAATAAACAAAATCAATCTTCCCATTGGAGAGCGCTCAATCAGGGAATCAATAATGACAATATTCTTAATTATATTTAGTACATGCAAGAATGGACTTGCAACCGACTCAATGTTTTGTCTCGAAAATGTTCATTGATCACCTAGCATGATCAGGCCGATCTTCGACATTTACAAAATATTTTCGCTTTGATCGAAATTATTTTGGAGAGAAATAAAATGAATGTTCTTAAATTTATATTACGTTGTATTATTGTCTGAATTATTGTTTTTTGGAATAAGTACTAACTTTCGCCGGTTATTTTTAAAAACAAATCGTACAAATATATTGACCAATCAAAAAAGGGCTTTCCCTAAGAATTTCAAGTCGTATGTAAACTTCCGGCCCCCCTTTGGCGACTTCTCGGATTGTTGAAGCAGTAGATCGAGATTGACGAGGGATTTTTAATATTTGCAAGTGTGATGCGACCTTCTGGCTGCAGTGTTTGTAAGTTTAGACCTCAAAAGACTGACCACAGAAAGAATATGGTTGCAGGGAATTTATTTAACGGAATTTCAGACGAAAATACAGGTGGATGTAACAGACCTAGAAAAATTCAAGATGGCGCCGATGGGGACCTTCTTTATTATTAGGTAATAATTTTTAAAATGAAATATTCAAAATGTTAACACACGACGAACGACAAGATGACGAACGAAAACGGAGTACCAGTAGGTCACCTGGGGTGACCTAAAATGCTTATCAAGTATATGTCTAATAGAAGAAAGAATGCCCCTTACTTCCTTAACACAAGTTGAAAGAAAAAACAATTCATAATTAATGATTAACCGGTACAGGTGTATATGTGTTTTAATACCTGTTTCCACATAGTTAAAATTGTTAACATTTCTGCATCCTCTAGATTGGAAAAAGAGTGTTGACTGTTATGAAAATGAATCCAACCATAAGGCAAGTCAAAGCAAGCAGTTTGCTAAAGTTTCAAACATTTGCAGAGAACAGTTGTTGAGAAAACTGTTCGTTGAATGACAGATCTAGATAGAAACACAAGGGTTATTACTTATTTCCTATCTAGTTCGTAACGATAGTTTTGATAAGTAAGCAAGTCAGGTGTTAATTTCTATACACCCAACTTTGAGTTAGGGTAAGTAACGTAATGTCAAAATGCATCGTTTCTCAATATCACAGAGCAAATTAAGTTGAAGTGACGATGCATTGTAGTTAGAAATACCACAGATTTGCCTTAAAGTGCGGTCATACGATGCGGGTTTCCCTTCGATTTTCATTCGACTTGATGAGGAAGTCGATTGGTTGGTAGGTCAGACGATCCGATTTTATGTTCAATTTTATGGAGAAATGATCAGGTACTTGTTTTCTTTGATTGATTGTTTTTGATTGAAGAAGTTCTGTAAATCAAATTTTGTCAACATCATTGGGAAAAGAAATGTTTCCCTTCTTATTATATTACGTCATTTAACCCTTATGACGTTGATGTTGACGTAGTTTACAGGGTACGTCAATGATCACTAGATGAAAATTATTACTTTCTACTTGGGCAAATATTTTGTCTACGAAAAAAGGTGAAATATTATGCATATCGCACAATGTGCATGTCTAATAGGCCAGCTGTTGACGAAGAATGAAAACGTGATAAATTTTATAGATTGATTTACATATCATTGTATATTAACAATTATCTACAAGCAACTGTATACGGCAAGTTAATCATTATTTATTGCATGAATCTGTGTTAAAATCGAGTTCACCAGACCCTCGACTAGATTAAAATGATCGAAACCCGGAACAAATGGTAATAGTAGCTACCGATAGGCCATTTTCTCATATTACATAGATAAACTACAAATATCTGTCGAAACTGTAGGTCAACTGGTTTGTACGTATAATAAAGGAAGACAAAACTTTACAAAAGCTTGATTAAGTCTCTTTTTGTGGCAAGATTGCAATAAGACTACAACTGTGGGAGTATAGTTTTTAATAAAATTTTACAGAATATTCAAGTTTAGTTACCATGGCAACATTGTTTTAATCCTCGATCAAGTTTATAGTTTGTAAATAATGTTTGTCCTCTGCAAATCTTAAGAATGTGAATAAGTGCATTCTTCGTGTTTATGAACACTTTAGTATTAATCAGATTGTTTTATGTAAACTTGTAATAGTACTTTGTCATATGTTTTATGTAAACTTGTAAAAGTAATGTTTTAGATAAACTTCCAGTTTAAAGTAATGTACTTTTAATTTTTTTTTTTACACATTTTGGAAAAAAGTTGGTAAAGAAGAAAATGTTAAGTTTATCCTTCATCTTTTGCCAATTTTCTGCTATAAAGTAAATTCTCTCGAGATGATAATCATCTCGGCACCAAATAAATAAGCCACACGAACGTGCACCGGTAATCCACATTTGTCCCATGATTTGAAAATAGTAATCGTTTGTTGCTCTAAGTTTGTAAGTATTGTTAACCAAAGTCAAGTAGAGTTAACATTTGTTATGGAGTCAGAATTTGGACGCTTAATTTCTAAAACCCCATGCATCGGAATGGCATTGGGATCAATGACCTTCCTGTCTGGTGATGTGCCTAGATGGCATAAAGAAGGATTTATTGCAAATCCTGCTGCATATACATTGCTTCCAGTTATGGAAGCATATGACTCGGTACCCTCATTCTCATGTTCTAAACCATACTTCATAGCAGCAGTTTGAATTTTATTGCTTGAAAGGAGGCGATCAGCTAGTGTTTAATGATCCTTTTTTCTGGAACAAATTCTTTTAAAACATGATGATAATCTTGATTTTCGAACATTTTTCCAAAAGATTTTTTGATTGATTGGTAGTATTTTATCAATGTCAACTGATTCGGTTTTGGAAACAGTGAGCCTATCATATTAAAATGTTATTTTCACCTATTGTTAGAACAGTTTCAAAATTTTGCTTTATGTAGTCTGGTTTGGTAGGAAAAGCATGTTGATAATAGCATCTGATTGAATTTTACATTTTAATCGCTGCTAAGTTAAAATCGATCCCTTTGGAACAGGTCCAACTTTAGATTCAACTGGTCAATATCACCAATAAAAGGTGGCAGGCAAGAGATTTTTAAATTGTAGACTTTGTTTTGTTAAATTGTTTACGAAGTTTTGAAAGGGGATTGGCTGCTGTAATGGGCAATAACTTGTATATTTTACACCATCGGTTCTTTTTCTTTTTGGATCGGAAATTTTAAGGACTTGTATATCCTCTACTGCTTCTAGTTTAAACCTTGTACCCTTTGTGGTATATGTCAGGTCTGAGGCATGGAGGTCTTTGAAATGACAAAGGGCACAGTTTTCAAGTCCAGTTTTTAGCTCTACTGGTCAAGAGCTTATGCGATAGTAATGCGTCTGTCCGTCTGTCTGACTGTAACCAATTTTTCAAAATGCTACTACTCCTTTTTTATCTGATTTCAATATAACTTGGCACACAAGTAGACTACACTAAGATACAGAAAATAATGCAGTGGTTCCAGAGAAGAAGCTAAATATGTTCAAAAGTTTACGACCGATTGACGACGAACGACGACAAAAATTTAAAAGAATACATACGAAGCTGGTGATGGAATTCTAACCCGCAAGAGACATACTGAGGAGAAAGATTATACCAAACGTGCCTTAGAACAATGGGAGAAAATGGGGCGGACTTGAAGAAAGAAGATATTTATTGAGGTCCTCCTTGTTTATCACTTCTTTATGGTTAGTTGGCCTGGAGGCTCACCTCCATGGGGGGTATCGGTATTTCTCAAACACATCTTGTTTTTACCATGAAGTAGATTAATTGCCCTCGATCTTAGTAATCTTTTTTGTTGACTGTGATTGCCGAGCCTGTTCAAATCCTTATAAGTCAGCTGCAGAGCATGATTTTAACCGCTTATTTTGAGCAGAAACTGTCCAAGTTGTAGACTCTGCTGGGGTCTCAGGTGTAGATAGACAAGGAAACGCGAGTTTTTAGCTCTACTGGTCAGAGACCAGAAGAGCTTATGCGATAGTAATGCGTCCGTCCGTCTGTCTGTCTGTAAACAATTTTTCAAAATGCTACTCCTCCTACAGTTTTGGTCCGATTTGAATATAACTTGGCACACAAGTAGACTACACTAAGATACATAATATTGTGCATCGGTTTTTGATTTTGATGAACGGTGTTGCCATGGTTACTAAAAATAGAAATTTCTTTGAAATTCTTTCAAAATGCTACTCCTCCTACAGTTTTGGTCCAATTTCAATATTACTTGGCACACAAGTAGACTACACTAAAATACATAATTCTGTGCATCGGTTTTTGATTTCGATGAACGGTGTTGCCGTGGTTACTAAAAATAGAAATTTCTTTGAAATTCTTTCAAAATGCTACTCCTCCTACAGATTTGGTCCGATTTCAGTATAACTTGGCACACAAGTAGACTACACTAAGATACATAATTCTGTGCATCGGTTTTTGATTTCGATAAACGGTGTTGCCGTGGTTACTAAAAATAGAAATTTCTGTGAAATTCTTTCAAAATGCTACTCCTCCTACAGTTTTGGTCCAATTTCATTATAACTTGGCACACAAGTAGACTACACTAAGATACATAATTCTGTGCATCGGTTTTTGATTTCGATGAACGGTGTTGCCTTGGTTACTAAAAATAGAAATTTCTGTGAAATTCTTTCAAAATGCTACTCCTCCTGCAGTTTTGGTCTGATTTCAGTATAACTTGGCACACAAGTAGACTATACTAAGACATATAATTCTGTGCATTAATTTTTATTTTGATGAGTGGCAAGGATCATTTTTCTATTTATTGCTGATTTAAAGTCTCAAGTCCCAACTGCTACTTTTCTCTTCCTTTGTTTTAAGTATAAACCAGTAGAGCTACAGTCTCGACAGAGACTTCTGGTTTTTTTTCAAGTTTTCATTCATTTCTTCGAGATCTGGGATGGAGGAAACAGACTCAAGGCTTGTTAAATCTAAATATCCATTATGTCTTTGTCAAATAGTTGGAAAAGCTCTTCAACTATTTATGGGCCACCCATGTCAAACTCTCCATACTCAGCCATTCTGTGGTATTCGGTCTAAGGGTGTATTGAATAAAACCCGGGATAAATTCCATGCACCTTTTGATTGAACCTGGCTTACTAATACTTAGTAATCTCCTCTCATTCGAAGCAGGGGTATAAAAATCTAAATCACACTTTGAATTTTTTAATGATCTTCTTACTGTAAAAGTCTTTTCAAGAAATCCTCTGTTGGTCTCTTAAGGAGCGCTTTTCTCGGCCTGCCTTTCTTCTGAGTTGCATGAAATCTGGGTTGCAGAATGTAGTTTTTATTACCAGCAATCCTCTTAGTTGCTGCAAGTTCCCCAGCTAGTATGCCTTCCTGGAAGCTCATGCAAGCTTTATTTCCTGAAATTAAACTTTCTAAAGATTTAATTATTGTGGATAATCTATATTTTTCAACTGGTGGATGTTTAACCTGATCACCAAACTTACTTAGAAGACCCTCTGTACTTGATGTCTTTCTTATCGGTTCAGCAGTTAAATTTGCAAACTCTGGAAGTGATAGCTGCAGGTCATTTTCAATACAAGTTATATAAAAACCTTAATTTGAAGGATTATTATAAAAGACACGTTATAAAGGTCTAATAAAGTAAAAAAAAAAAGAACATTTTCTATCTTAAACAAGGTGTCAAATAGGACATTTAATCTTCTATTGCGCGTTCCTGAGAAGTAAATAGTTTTAATCTGGTTATGAAAACTTTCTACAGACTTATTGGTATTAATATTGCCATCCTCAGTTTCTTTCCAATAGCACAATGATCATTTTTCTGGGCGATTCAGGTAAAGATCATTAAGAAACTGGGATTTCTGCTGTAAAGTTTAGAAACCAATGTATCTTTGTATTTAATAAAGGCATTTTCTGACTTTGCAACAAAAAATATAGGTAACAATACACCCCTGTCTTTTCTGCAGGGAGAGAGTTGTTCTGTACATTATTTCTAAAATGATTAAAATTTTAATTTATGACCTTTGAATATGCATGTATATAGAAAATGTGAAAATAAGATCCATAGACTGACTTTGGAAGATACCAATGCGGCATAATCTTCATCAGTCATTAAAACCTTGACTTTGGTTTAAGAGGATAGGTTTTAACTGAGGACAGAAAGAGAAACATTGTTGTTTCATCGTCTCTATTTGATATGCAGAATGTAACTGGGTAACTTTACGGAATTCAATAGGTACCATCACAATTACATGTGTGAGCTTAGTTTTTTGGGTTGCATCTATACATTATATTTTACTTGTTTATGATTTTTACATATTAAGTTATTCTTGTGTCATTGTACATTGGCGTCGGAAGCAAATTGAAAGTGGGGGGGGGGGGGGGGGGGGCGCTGGTGTAAAAAAAAGATATCTTCAAAAAAACCTGACAAGCAAATAAAAAAAAAGAAAAATGTCCGAACACGAAAATACTATCCCGGGGGAGGGGTGGTGGCGGTAAGGCTCGAAATTCAGTACCAATTTTTTTTTCCAAACACCACTACTTTCCCCAATACTGCGACGTGTCTGTGGAAAGGGGGGGGGGCTTATCTTACGCAGCAATGTACATTGTCTATACAAAGTATATATTTGGAAAAAAGTGCCCCCCCCCCCCCGGTTCCGACGCCTTTGCTGTAGCTTGTTTTGTTGGATCTGCAAGTTTCGTTTTTCAACTCTAAATTTTCTTTCTGTCGATAAAATGGTAATATCCCTATTACCTCTATTACTGAAATATTCACGTACTTTGTCTATCATACAGTTCATCGGAATGTTGAGGGCAAACTTAGCTCATTGAGAGTTGCTGATTTTAAGCTATCCGGTATTGGTAAATATTTTGTTTGATTGAATTACAGTGAATGATTGATTATTGATGTTTTACGCCATATTTCGGCGGGACAGTGAACATGGTGAATGAGTGTGAGACTTCACATACTTTACCATATAACTTTACGATTTCCAAGCTTACGTACAGACATACGCACAGGATATAAATTATTGATATGACAATGCCCTCTTTATTCTTTTTGATATTTTTGGTTGGACTCCTTATGCTCTGTGGGCTTAAACAGGCCCATAACGATGACAAAGTAGGGAATACATGTTGGTTTTTCTTCCCTTTCATATTTACTTGTGGCCTTGACGTTTTCACAAACCTTGTATTGGATGACATCTCTTCTCAAGTATAAAAATCTGAAATGAGAGCTTACTTTCAAATTTTGGCACGATGTTCGACGTTTATATCTGCATTATGTGCATATATAGCATGTTCCAAAAGTTGATCTATGGTAAAAAAGAACTTCATTGGACAAGGGAATATCATGTTTGGCTGAAGCTTACATTTGGTATTTTTCAAAAGAGATGGAACTGGAGATGAGTGGAATTTTTAATAAGATTTTTTAAGTTGACCAACTTTGTAAAGGTAACCTAACATTATGGACATAGTTTTGCACCGTTTTCTTCTGTGTCTGAGGATTTGGACTTGTCTCTCTGAATTTACATAAGAATGTAGGGTATGTATAAAAACCTGAGAGGGGGGCACAATCTTGAAATTTTCCAGGTTTTGAGAATTCAGTGAGCAATGGTCTTGTTGCTAGCGCTCTCGAGCGCTAGCAACTACGTTAGTCCAAATTCCTTGAATACGCATGCTCGGCCGCCATGGTCGTGCATTCTGGGAAAACTGTGAAAACTACAGTTACTACAGATAGACCGTACGATAACAATTTCGTTGTATCATGTTGTAGCATGAAATAACTGTTTATTTATTGTGTAGCTTACACTTTAAAGATAACTTCATATATTTTATAATATTTCAAATTCTGGGGTTATTTTTTGCTGACGGAAAAGCCCGAGTCATTATCTGATTGTTCTAAACAATAACAAGGGATTTTTTTTTTTTTTTACATCTAAGCACAACCAAAGATAGAGTCTAATTTCTGATTAGTCTATTCAGCCAATCTTACAAATTCCAGAAACAGAAGCAAGAATTTACACTAAAAATAACGAATAAATCAACTATTTGTGTTTAAAAAATTGTGATGTGTATGGCTTTTAACCTAATATATCTTGACAAAGATGACCCAAAGGACCAAGCTACTTCACATGCGTTCCAAACTCTCTGGACTCTTTACACAACATACACTTTGAGTTATTTTATATATTCCTTTCAACTCCCATGTATTTTCTTTGCCAAATTGCCAAGAAATTCTCTTCTTGAAATCAGCTCATACATGCAATCTTCTTCATATTCTATAGACCCCCCCTCCAGTAAAGGTCATATATGTTCCGTTGCGCCAAAACTCCAATAGGTCACCCACCCCCTTGTTTCTTTACCTATGTGTCTATAAAATACGCTTCACAAAACAATAATAACTTTATCACTTTCCAGCCTCGATAAAAATCAAAGAATTCAGCAAAATAAATAACTTGATCACGGATCTTCCTTTCTGTGTTAAAAATTGCTACGGCGCTAGCTCACCTATCTTTTTAAAAGATTAACTTGTACGGTATTAATGTGACTCTAGCCTATGGCAATGGGATCTGACCTATTTACTTCTGGATTCTCATTACCCTTGTTTGTCACAGCTTCATAATGACCGGTGTAAAGACGAATAATGACCCCCATCGAATAATGACCGGGGGTCATTTTTCAACGACAAAAAATGACCCCCTAACCGTAGAAAAAAATCATTTTTAGTAGAAAAAGTGTCATAGGGGTCATTATTTTATATGTTAGTCCTATAAAAAAAATTGACCCCCATTGAAAAATGACCCCCTTAAGGTAGGATTCTTCTCTGGTTTCTGACAAGATGAAACATTCAAAGTATATTCGCTTATATGTCTTACATATTGAGGTATAAGGAATTTAAAAGACCATATTTTTCTTTCCTCATCACAATTGTACAACTTTAAATAGAAATGGTAAACTTCTTTTGAAAACTAGCAGGGACTATATTTTTGGCGGAATGGTGGCGTATGAAAATATCTTCTTTTCTGCCTCTCAAAATTATAATAGAACAATGAATTTAGTTATAATTTTTCACAATCGAAGACTTGGAGAAATTTTCAAATGTAAGTTAGATTAAAAATGAGGGACTAAACTTTCAAAATATATCAAATAAATATAATTTTTCAAATAAACTAGAACTTTATTAGCTTTTAAACGCTTCCTATCAAAGTGCAGATTTGAGCCAAAAATCCATAAAAAGTATTTTTTCTCTCTTAGTAAACGATCAAAACTTTTTGTTTTTGTATCATTTTGTACATTTATAAGACTTCTTTATTATATGTGAAAATAAGAAAAAGTTAAATATAGGAAGCATATGAAAATAACTAATATATCCTAAAAAAAAATAAGAAAAACAGAGAAAATTCGGATTAGCCAATATCCAGTTAAGTTAAATTATTTATGTAAATTTGGTAATATCATGCTATAGACCCGATATAGTAATATGTTTTTATGCAAAAAGAACAATCATCAAACTGTTGAAATAGAAGTAGGTATCACATGGTTGGCAACAGTTATTTTTTATTCTTAATGTCAAGGAGAAAGATAATGACCTTGACCTGACCTTGCCTCTAATATAAAACGGTCAAATTTAATTTCACTGATACTATCACTTACTGATATTGTCTTCTTGATTCTGTGAAAATTTCATTAATTTTTAAATATTAGAAATATGAGAAGAATCCTACCTTAAATTTGAAAAGGGATTCTTTAATTTTCAAGCAATAAAATTTCTTTGATATTCCTCCTTATAGTGTGTGCGTAAAGAATGATATTCCACTTGTTTTTAGAAATCAAACCATGCAACAATCAGGTTCCAATACTCTTTAATAGAAAAATTAATTTTTCCTTCATTTCAACTTTTAGCTTGTATAAGTTTGACGAATCCTATTTGACAATGAAAGATGAGAAAATTTTAACACCCCCCCCCCACAAAAAAAATTACGTTAAATCTAAACACAAAATAAAATAAATGAACAGCAGAAATATAAATAAAACTCTGTTGTACCTTTCAATGATACTGAAAGAGGCTCTAGATAAAATATTGAAATGAAGTTAAGCCTTCACACAAGTTCTATCATATCATAATTTACTTCGCCATGATTAAAGCATACTTTAAATGTTGGTGGAGGTATACTTGAAAGTATTGTGGCAAAGTAACAGTTGAAAATTACCCGGTAGTAGAATAGTAGATTATTTTAAGCTTATTTTTAGTCCCTCATTATGGAAAAATAAAGGTAGGGTAGTTTTTTTTTGGTTGCTTTGGTTGATAATCGACTTCCTCCTAAATACGTAAGGGGATGGGTGGGTATAACACCTAAAACATGCTCTGTAAAGCTATGGGCTAGTGTAAAATACACATTCTAATGCAAAAACTATACATGTAGACATAACTTTTTGATTTAGCACACAGTATTCATTACATTTCTTAATTTTTGTTTTACTTCACCCTTTTACCCAGTTCTGAGTATATTTTTCAGAGAATTTAATATGAAAATCAAAACAAACATTTTCATTTTTGTAACGTCTTCTTTATACTGTATCATAATATGAAAAGTTAATTGAAGGCCATTTCTTTTTATGTCCCTGTAATCGAAGATTCGGGGATATATAGTTTTATCGTGTCCGTCTGTATGTCTGTCTGTCTATCTGGCGGTCTGTTTTCTCCGCAAAAACTTTAACCTTGACCATAACTTTTCATTTATTGTAGCTATGCCTTTCATATTCAATATGTGTATATTCCTTGTGACAAGACCTTTCTTTGGGTACCACCAAACTTGACCTTTAACTTGGAGTTTGTCCCATTTTACAAAAAAAAAAAATGCCAAATTTTTAATTTACTTTGGCAAAAACTTTTAAACGGTAGATACTAGTACTCTCATAATTCACAAATGTAATCCTTGTTACATTAAACCTTTCTTAAGAAACCATCAACTTTGACCCTTTGACCTTTGAGTTTGACCTACCTTTCAAACACTTATTCTTAGCCAGTGGTGCTGGGGCTTTCCTATTTTGCAATTGTATTTCTTGTGAGAAGACCCTACTTTGGGTACCATTATATTTAAATTGCATTTGAGAAAAGTTTAATCTTCGCTATAGCTGTTTCACAAATTCATCTTTTTATATATAAGAGGAGTTGCGGATAACAGATAGATACCCCAAAGCGTAACAGACGGACGGACGGACGTCCCGATCACTATATACCCTCCCGCTTTTCAAGTGGAGGATATAATAATATATGATACTGCTGATTTTTTTCTGTCAGTACGATGATTTCCACCATCGAAAAATAATGTTTACCTAACCCTTTTAGGCTCGATAAATCTTTACTCCTTTAGATTCTGAATTATAGCATTGACCTTAAAATATAGCTATAATTGTGTAATGTTATGAGATCAACATATCATCAATTTATTCCAAATAAGATCAGGTGAGCATTTTGGCCAATATGCGTCTTCATCTAATTTTTTTTTTGCCCCCTTAAAATTTCAGCTTTAATCCACAGGGAGTCATTTTTCTTCACGTGGGTTCTGCAAATTTTTAGGGTGGTGACACTTTTTCTACGGGCAAAAGGGTCATTTTTCTACGTCGAATAATGACCGGGGGTCATTTTTCGTCTTTACACCGGCTCCTGCTCTTCTCCATGCGATATGAATGGTTTGTTAGGGTTGACCTTGTCAAAAAGTATTTTCCGAAGTTGAGACCTGGTTATTCTGCACATAACCACCAAGAGTTACAAAATTATTTATATTTGATGCCATGGATAGAGCTAATATGCACTCCTGTCCAGCAAAGCTGTTGGGTTGACCTAAATAATTGATATGCTCTTCAGGTGTACCTTTGCCCTAAAGAAAATGGGTTTGAAATAAAACATACTACCTCAAAGTGTGTCCACTGCGAGATTTGTGAGATGGAAATGGTAACCTTGATGACCATACAGATTACAGAGAAAAACTGATATACAGAGCGGAAGAGGCAATTACCATCACCTACAATTGTATTCCATTACACTTGCATGTTAGGCAAGACATAGGAAATAGCATTCTGCTCCGATCGTAGTGGTTTCACTAGACTAACTTAAGGTATATGAAATAAGCTTAAGATTAAATGAAACATTGTTAAATATTTCTTATCTCTTTATTAAATATCCGTCTGTGAATAGACTGGTGTTCTTGATCACAGATGCTTAAGGACAGGACCCCACTCCCCCCCAATATAGACCCCGGGGCCTGTTGGACTTTTTTTTAAAATAAATTATATATGGATGACATATTTGTGATATAATCTATCCCATAATTCAGAAAAATTGCTTAAATTAGCATTTATAAAAATTTCTACCCACTCTCTATATATAAATTAACAAGGTTGCCAACTTCGACTGCAAACCGAGAGGCACTGCCGAGAATTTTGGTTGAATCGTATCGTAAATCAAAACAAAGCCCTAAAATCAACAACTCATATTGAAGATTAAATTTCTTTTCATTAAACAGCAACTCTCATGAAGGTTAAGGCACTTCAACAGTCGTGATGGCCAGTTTTCCACAAGGATGTCTGGCTTCAGTCAGCGTTTTTGCTTGGTGAACAGAAGTGACGAGGAGACGGCTTTTTACCGAAATACACAGTTCCGCAGAAAGTCTGAAACACTGTTTTGAAAGAAACATTTGAAGAAATTTGGTTGATATACACTTTAAAAAATGTTTTTCAAATGTATTGGAAGAATAGAGTTCTAAACCGCTGATGTAAATGAAATGTTTCTAATTATTTTTCAGATACCTGATTTGCATGTATCGGTTTTGAGAGTTAAATATGCAATTTATTAAAATACCAAGTCTTTTCCTCAAATATTTCGTGTAAAATCTACAAAACGTTTGGAAATAAAATTTTGCTGAAGAATTCGTACAAAAAACAAGAATACATCTATTGTTGATGTCTTACACGCATATTTGGTTGTATGGGGAACATGGGGAATAAGTCCTCTCCTCATTACTTCCGTTCAATAAGCTTTTTTACTGAGTTGGCAACCTTGTTGATTTTAAATATATAGAATGTAGGGTAGATTTTTTAGAACGTTTGTTTTAGGTAATTCTTTGATTTGTTGGTATAGATCTTATCACAAATATGTCAATGTCAGAAAGATTATTTATGAGAAAAAAGTCGTAAAAGCCCAGGGGTCTATATCAAAGGGGGGAGAGGAGAGGTCTCCTGTCCTCAAGCACCTGTGTTCTTGATAAACAAAGGTCCCCTGTCATTTTAGAAGTTTGATTGATTGTATGTTGTTTTACGTCCCATTTTACTCACATGGAGAATTCACCAAGCACTTGTGAAGGGCTTTAAATTTTTTTTTTGGCTCTACTGGTCAGAAACCAGAAGAGCTTCTGTCCGTCTGTCTGTCTGTAAACAATTTTTCGAAATGCCACTCCTCCTACAGTTTTGGTCTGATTTCAATATAAATTAGCACACAAGTAGACTGCATTAAGATACATAATTCTTTGTATCGATTTTTGATTTCGAAGAACTGTGTTGCCATGGTTACTAAAAATAGAAATTTCTGTGAAATACTTTTAAAATGCTACTCCTCCTACAGTTTTGGTCTGGTTTTTAGCCCTTCTGGTCAGAGACCAGAAGAGCTTATGCGATAGTAATGCGTCCGTCCGTCCGTCTGTCTGTAAACAATTTTTCAAAATGCTACTCCTCCTACAGTTTTGGTCTGATTTCAATATAACTTGGCACACAAGTACACTACACTAAGATACATAATCCTGTGTATCGGTTTTTGATTTCGATGAACGGTGTTGCCGTTGTTACTAAAAATAGAAATTTCTGTGAAATTCTTTCAAAATGCTACTCCTCCCACAGTTTTGGTCTGATTTCAATATAACTTGGCACACAAGTAGACTACACTAAGATACATAATTCTGTATATCGGTTTTTGATTTCGATGAACGGTGTTGCCATTGTTACTAAAAATAGAAATTTCTGTTAAAAACTCTCAAAATTCTACTCCAAATACAGTTTAAGTCTGATTATAATATTATGTGGCATGCAAGAAGACTACACTAAGAACATAAAGAGACTTAATCAAGCATCATTATTCTTTTTATTGCTGTGGTAAAGTTTTAATTCCCAACTGCTTAAGAACTTTTCTCTTACTTTGCTATAAGTACACATCAGTAGAGCTTCAGTCTCCACAGAGACTTCTGGTAATACAACATAGACTACACTAAGATACATAATTCTGTGTATCAATTTTTGATTTCAATGAACGGTGTTGCCTTTGTTACTAAAAATAGAAATTTCTGTGAAATACTTTTAAAATGGTACTCCTCCTACAGTTTTGGTCTGATTTCAATATAACTTGGCACATAAGTAGACTACACTAAGATACATAATTCTATGTATCGATTTTAGACTTCGATGAACAGTGTTGCCTTTGTTACTAAAAATATAAATTTCTGCGAAATACTTTCAAAATGCTACTCCTTCTACAGTTTTGGTCTGATTTCAATATAACTCGGCACACAAGTAGACTACACTAAGATACATATATAATTCCGTTTACTAATTTTTGACTTCGACGAACGGTGTTGCCTTTGTTACTAAAAATAGAAATTTCTGTGAAATACTTTTAAAATGCTACTCCTCCTACAGTTTTGGTCTGATTTCAGTATAACTTGGCACACGAGTATACTACACTAAGATACATAATTCTGGTTTATTCCCTGAACGTCTAAAACCTATATAAACAGTATAATTATCACACTCAATTAAGAGGCCCTCTGAGGGGTACAGGTAGACTTTACCTGTGTTTCATGTGTTTTCTTGATTTATCAGTCTAAATCAGATAAATTTATTTATTTTTCTGATAAAGAATATTACCAAACCACAATTTATTTGAATTATTTGATTAATTAACTATAATTCAAGACACCAAACAAGTGTTTTCTCATATAAATATTTTTTTTTCAGCACTATGACACAATATATTTAAAGTGATAACCAGTTTATTATTTACAAATATGATGGTCTGATGGTTCCGCCGACTTGTCTCTGTAAGATTTCATTGGCATTCTGAATGTCTTTGAACAACTTGATCACTGTAAATATGTTGGGGTGAGCATGCTGAACCATTCTCTTTATCTTGCTGTGCCATCCTTCCAGACTGTTGTTCGTTCTCGGTCCGTCCGTGCCGAAATGGTTCCACAAAAGTCGGTCACCATTCACCCACTGCTCTGTCACATAGTCTGTAAAGTTTTGTGTCAGCTCTGTAAGGTCAGCTTCATCTCGGTCTTCCAGGGCTGTAAACCATACATCTTCTATGCAGTCGAGGGGAACTAGAGGCAGAACAGCTGCTCTTCGAACCAATGTCTTGACGTCGTCATTCTCTTTGTACGGAATCTGTAATCCAGTCTGTTGCGCTCTTCGCCATACCGCCTGTGTGAAGTGGAAGAAGCAGCCCTTTGTGTTGACTCCAGGAAACACTTGTCGAATGGAATTGTGGATAGCTGTCTCGAAGTCAGCGAGGGCGTTGGTAGGACAAAACTGTAGTCCAAGGTCGTTGATTTTTTCTAGCAGAGTTGAGAAGAATCTGGTGTAGATCGCTTGACTCTTGCCGGGTAAGAGGGCGTAAACAACTGGTGTCATCACATCGTCAATCCGCACATGGATGCTGAAGATTTGTTGGAAGAGGCTGGGACAGGTGTAAAATGTACCATCACAGAAGAAGGTCTCGGATGCTGCAAGGTCTCTAAGGTTGTCAGTAGTTGCAAAGGTGATGGTTCTGGTGTTCTGGAATGTGTCGTCTAGGAGTAGGAATTGTTGACCAGTCTCTGTCTCTGTCCATTTTCCTTCCAGTCTGATGTCTGTAAGTGTTTTTGGGAGTGGGGGTGTCTGTTTCCGGCGGGCTCTGTACAGCGATGATTTTGCAGTGTTGAAGGTTGGCAAGTTCTCGATGACCTCTTTGCTGGTGTCGTCCCACTGGGCATCTCGAAGGGAGTTGAGCTCTTCTGTAAAGATGGACGGGATGGGTTTAACTTCTTCTGCGCATCGCTTGGTGATAGAATTCATTATTTGTTTGGATGGGTATGCTGCTGTCTTCCGAATCCAACCGGGATGTTGTTCTCCGTTGATAAATAGGCTGAACAACCTTCTACGATGCATTTCCAGTAGAGCTTTGTCTCTGTTCTGCGATGAATAATTCGGTAGATGTATCCATGAAGAGCTAAGTTGTGACCACCTTTTCTGTTTGTGATGTACGTAACGTTCAGCTGTGCATTTGCCATTGTTCTAGGTGTAGATGAAGACTGATGCTGTGGTGAATTTCCGTCTTGTATATATACCGTTTTGTAGCTTGTGTGTGTTTTTTATTCACAGCTTGGACCATGGCTTGGACGAATTCAGAGCATCATTGACAGTAATTTCGTTTCATCTAACTTTCAAAGTGAACTGATCTTACCAGCCTCATTAACAATTATTCATAATTTATGTTGTTAGTTGAAATTATAATCAAAATTCACAGTAAAGTGATTTGTTTTCAAATCATTGAATAAATCATTTTCACAAATACATAAGATTAATTATCTTAAGATTAAGTTTTATCATGAAAACTTAAAATGATTTGAAAATGATACACTGTAATTACATTGCATGTATTCAGAGTAAATTCAGAGAAAAAATTTAGGTAAAAACGAACATGAAAATTTTTTAAGCACCATAACAAAATAACTGAATTCAACTGATGGATTAAAAAAATATCTAGTCTAGATTACTTCTAAAAGAAAACGAAAGATTTTTTTGTCTTTTTAAATATGTTAAATGCATTTAGATATATTAATATATTTTAATGTTAAAATATTAACATTTTGATTAAAAAATAAATAGAATTAAAGATTAATTATCACAATAAAATAACCTTTTTTTTTAAATAAAATAAATACTTTGAAAATTTTTTGAGTAAAAAACATTTAAAAATTTGAATAACATTTAATTTATTTTATAGGAGTTATTGCTAAGATTTCCCCTAAAAAAGTCTTTTATTATTTTTTGTATTTTATTCATACAGTTTAAAACACAGATAACATGGGTAAACTCTACCTGTGCCCCTTAGAGGGGCCCCTTAATTGAGTGTGATAATTATACTGTTTATATAGGTTTTAGACGTTCAGGGAACACACCATAATTCTGTGTATCCATTTTAGATTTCAATGAACCGTGTTGCCGTGGTTACCATAACTTTGCACACGAGTAGACTACACTAAGATACACAATTCTGTGTATCGATTTTTGATTTCGAGGAATGATGTTGCCATGGTTACTAAAATTGAAAATACTATTAAAGTTTATTAATAGCTACTCTTAAAGGTGTAGTCTTATTGCAGTATCTTGCCACGAAAAGAGTTCAATCAAGCATCATTATTCTATTTATTGCTGTTGTAAAGTTTTAAGTCCCAACTGCTACTTTTGCCTTCGTTTGTTATAAGTACAAACCAGTAGAGCTTCAGTCTCGACAGAGACTTCTGGTTACCTTTACCCAGCACCAAGGGCCAATGAGCAGTGGGGATCTTTATCGTGCCAACGCCTGTCGTGACCTCGGGTTTTTAAGATTACGGAAGACCTCATTTCTGAAAATGAGTTTCTTGAATTTTAGACTACTTACATGTATTAGCTATATAAGAAATACGTGTATTAGCTATATAATAAATACAGTACATATGCTTTTAATAATCACAGTCGAATATGTCCGGGAAAGAAGAAGTATAATATTTACCTTTGAGAAATATTTTTTTGATGGATTGAATACTCAATATGACTACTTTTGAAAAAAAATTTTGTTCAATAATTCAACTAAAATTCTTTACAATTCGTACAAGAATGCAAAAGTTGTAATATTTAGAGTCATGTAACTTCTGCGGGACAGTGAACAGTGCTGCGTTCATATATTGATTGTATTCTTTCATTTTTAGCCGGGCTTATTGCTCAAAGAGAAATTGCCGGCTTCTGGCATCCTGTTCAAGGCAGGAAGTCAACCCCATAGTCGCCATTTTAAAGTTACGAGTAAAAATATAGTTCTTGCTCTCAACCGCTGTTGAGATAATACAAACGCTAAATAAAGCAACAAAAACTAGAGGTACTGTGAGCAATGGGCTCACTAAATGATACCCCCCGCCTCCCATAATGTCTATGTGTTGCTATATATTGTTTTACGGTAATGTGTAAAGAGGAATAACTCGTCCTATCAAATGTTATCCAGAAGCTTCTATAATGTGACGTCATAGGTTAACATATAATGGCAATGTCCATGTTTTGCTATGGGAAACCTAAAATACGTGTCGAATAAAGAAGTAAAATAGGAGGTGCACAATGGCAATATGTAATAAAGATTCTGTGAAAGTTTCATTAAATTTCACTCAGTAGTATAAGAGGAGTTGCGAATAAGAGATAAAGCGTAACAGACTGACGGACGGACGTACAGACACTATATACCCTCCCACTTTTCAAGCGGGGGTATAATAAAACGAAGTTTTATCTTTATAAAACATAAGTAGTAATGACTTTGAAAACTTCAGTTCTAAGTCAAAGAACATACAGTGTAGTTCATTAGCGTAAGGATTTTTGATAATCAGTGTTATCGTAGTTCTCTACACATACGAAGAAAAGCAGGAGAGGGAACCAGACTGGCCTGTTTGTTTACATTCAGCTGCGGTACCAGATTAATTCTGATTCTGACAAAATCGGACCGTGGTATTAGGATCGAAAAACTCACTGTCAGTGTCTTATCATTTATATTGATAGTTTTAAAATAATTTTTTTCATCAGAATATAAACGTATGATTCATGTAAGAAGTTCATTCTACTCTGTAAATGAGCCCGGCTCTCTGTACTTCTGAGTACTTTGATTAAAATTCTATTTGTATGCGTGCTTGATCAATTTTGTTCGTGTCAAAAACATTAAGTATAGAAATAATTTATTCGTTTTCAGGATTTCAACAGGATCGCAGCATTTTTAGCTCACCTGAGCCGAAGGCTCAAGTGAGCTTTTCTGATCAAAATTTGTCCGTTGTCTGTCTTTGTCGTTGTAAACTTTTCACATTTTCATCTTCTTCTCAAGAACCACTGGGCCAATTTCAACCAAGCTTGGCACAATGTATCCTTGGGTGAAGGGGATTCAACTTTGTTCAAATGAAGGGCCAAGCCCCTTTCCAAGGGGAGATAATCATGAATTTGTAAAAAATTAATGGCATTTTTCAAAAATCTTCTTCTCCAGAACCGCTGGCCCAGGAAAGATGAAACTCATGTGGAAGCATCCTCAGGTAGTGTAAATTCAAATTTGTTCAAATCATGACCCCCGGGGCAAGGGTGGGGCCAAAATGGCCGACCCAAGTCTTACATAGGAATATATAGGAATAATCTTTAAAATCTTCTTCTCCAGTACCATTGGGCCAGGAAAGATGAAACTCATGTGGAATCATCCTCAGGTAGTGTGGATTCAAGTTTGTTCAAATCATGACCCCCGGGGCAAGGGTGGGGCCAAAATGGCCGATCCAAGTTTTACATAGGAATATATAGGAAAAATCTTCTTCTCCAGAACAGCTGGGCCAGGAAAGATGAAACTCATGTGGAATCATCCTCAGGGAGAGCAGATTTAAGTTTGTTCAAATCATGACCCCCGGGGCAAAGGTGGGGCCAAAATGGCCGACCCAAGTTTTACATAGGAATATATAGGAAAAATCTGTAAAAATCTTCCTCTCCAGAACCACTGGACCAAGAAAGATGAAACTCATGTGGAATCATCCTCAGGTAGTGTAGATTCAAGTTTGTTCAAATCATGACCCCTTGGGCAAGGGTGGAGCCAAAATGGCCGACCCAAGTTTTACATTGGAATATATAGGAAAAATCTTTAAAAATCTTCTTCTCCAGAACCACCGGGCCAGGAAAGATGAAACTCGTGTGGAATCATCCTCAGGTAGTGCAGAATGAAGTTTGTTCAAATCATGACCCCCGGGGCTAGGGTGGGGCCAAAATGACCGACCCATGTTTTACATAGGAATATATAGGAAAAATCTTCTTCTCAAGAACCACTGGGCCAGGAAAGATGAAACTCATGTGGAATCATCCTCAGGTAGTGTAGATTCAAGTTTGTTCAAATCATGACCCCCCGGGCTAGGGTGGGGGCAAAATGGCCGACCCTAGTTTTACATAGGAATAATCTTTAAAAATCTTCTTCTCAAGAACAACTGGACCAGGAAAGATGAAACTCATGTGGAATCATCCTCAGGTAGGGTAGATTCCAGTTTGTTCAAATCATGACCCCCGGGGCAAGGGTGGGGCCAAAATGGCCGACCCTAGTTTTACATAGGAATATATAAGAAAAATCTTTAGAAATCTTCTTCTCAAGAACCACTAGGACAGGAAAGATGAAACTCATGTGGAATCATCCTCAGGTAGTGTAGATTCCAGTTTGTTCAAATCATGACCCCTGGGGCAAGGGTGGAGCCAAAATGGCCGACCCAAGTTTTACATTGGAATATATAGGAAAAATCTTTAAAAATCTTCTTCTCCTGAACCACCGGGCCAGGAAAGATGAAACTCATGTGGAATCATCCTCAGGTAGTGCAGATTCAAGTTTGTTCAAATCATGACTCCCAGGGCTAGGGTGGGGCCACAATGGCCGACCCAAGTTTTACATTGGAATATATAAGAAAAATCTTTAAAAATCTTCTTCTCAAGAACCACTGGGCCAGGAAAGATGAAACTCATGTGGAATCATCCTCAGGTAGTGTAGATTCAAGTTTGTTCAAATCATGACCCCGGGGGCTAGGGTGGGGCCAAAATGGCCGATCCAAGTTTTACATAGGGATATATAGGGAAACCTTTTAAAATCTTTAAAAGCTATGATTAGTGATATTTATATGGAATCATCCTCAGGTAGCGTAGATTCTAGTTTGTTCAAATGATGAACGCCTGGAAGGGGGGGGGGGAGTAAATTCAAGCCTGATGTGCTCAGGTGAGCGCTGTGGCCCCTGGGCCTCTTGTTTATTTTTAGTCTTAAATGTCTGAAAATAATATTTTTGAAATTCTTCAGTTATTAAAAGTTAAATAATTGTACCCCTGCTCCAAAGGAGAGGGGGTCATACTGTCATGCGTGTCTGTCCGTAAAAAATATTTGGTTACAGTTTTCTCAGCAACTACTCATTGCAGATGCTTGAACTTTTAGCACATTTTTTGCTTAGGCATGCCATATGACATCATTCATTTTTGTTCAAATCCGATGTCAACTTTCCATTTATCGTGTGACTGTCCATACCATACATAACAAATTTTCGTCGCAGTTTTCTCAGCAACGACTCATTACAGATGCTTGAAATTTAAGTACATTCTTTGTTGAGGCATGTCATGTGGTGGAAATAATTTCTGTTCAAATCCGATGTCAACTTCCTGTTTAGCTGTGCGACAATCCGTATCATGCATATCAAATTTTCGGCACGGTTTTCTGTGTATTTTTCTCTCACAATGCTAAACCCAGTGACATAACACTGCAGTTTTTCCCTGAACGGCTACTCGCCAAAACCAACAAGTAATTATCACACTCAGATATGTACCCTAATTCGAATAAAATAAAATGGATTTTTTATTCAAATTATTTAATAAGCAACAGAATGTTATTTAGCAGTTTTATGAATAAATACGCATTGCATACGTATTTTATAAATAAATAATTTTACAAGCACCAAACATATTAAAATCTTAAAATTATTTTATCTTGAAGTTCTATTATTTATTGTATCATTGTTGCGATGTTTTTCCTTTGATTATCGCTGTGGTTTAATTTTTGATACATCATGGCTAACTGTGATCTAACAACTGTGATATATCAAGAAAGAGCACGCCAGGGTGATGATGATGAAACAATTCTAATAAATGACCCATGACCTTACACCGAATAATTAGGGGAAATGTAAATACAAATCATTTAAACGTAGTGAAGAAATACCTTCCCTACAATATAAAAAAAATAATTTTGCACGTCGATTTTTAACCAAAATGAAATTCACACAGCGCGTATAGAAATTAATATTTTTGACTCTCATAAACTCATGGGTCAATTATTAGAATTGTTTCATCATTACCCTGGCGTGCGCTATCTTGATAGATAGAGGATATCTATATTGTGTGATTTGATATTGGCTTTATCCAACGAGTTGAAATGGTGTATATATTCGCGAGGCTTGCCGAGCGAATATACACCATTTCAACGAGTTGGATAAAGCCAATATCAAATCACACAATTATAGATGTTCTATTTATCTCATACGACTTTCGTTTTAACAAAACTTTGAGACTTCCCCTGTAAAACTACACGAATGATTGCCAATTTAAATTGATGACGTATAACTTGATGACGTAGCACCGTTGATTGTTTATATGCCTCGAAAGAAAGTAGATCGTGTTCAAAAGTTAAAATTTTTCCCATCTGCGTCTTTGAAAATATTATGTGACAATTGCTGGAGCTTTACATCGACCGAACTTCTGACCGAAAGATGTAAGGACCATGGGATCGTGAAAATTAACTCTTTGTTCGGTGGCAGTACAAAACATGCCAGGCAAGGCTACTTGTAGGCTAACGTTAGATTCATTGTTGATCCATGGTAAGTTACCCCTACATTAGTACATGTACTAGGTATGCATACGTAGTATTATATAAGAAAGCATTATTGAAGATGATAAAGGAATCTTATAACAACGACTTAACTGCTAGTCTTGACTTTCTTCGAAAACGATTTAAGGGGGGGGGGGGGACATCTGTCTTCAAGTAGCCAATACAGGTTCCTTGATAAAATAAGACAGTTATTTGACATATACGAGTTTTTTTCTTGCTTTTAATGATATTATTGCCCGTTTTCATTCATTTTATAAGGGCAATAATTTTCACAAAAGTTTCAGAAAGAGAAAATCTTGAAGCGAGGGATCGAGTAAAAACCGGAAGTGCTATTGATAAAGCATCTACCCGCTGATAAAGCATAAGTTTATCCAACGGCCTGTATCACCCACACGTATGAGATAAATCACGGCTGTTAGATCACAGTTAGCAATGCTGTATCAAAAATAAAAACACAGTGATCTTCAAAGGAAAAACACCGCAACAATGATACAAAAAACAAATAGAGTACCTTTTGACTCGTGCATCTTCAGATATCAGACTCGGGGGACAAGTCAACTCGTCTGATATCTGAAGACTCATTAAAAGGTACTCTATATATTACATAGCACTGATTTTCACAATTTGTATTTCAATAAAAACTAAATAGCTTTGGGCATTCTTACATGACTCATATTTACAATATTTACAATTACAACTTATTGAATCACAAGTTAGGGATCACTATCTAAGGTGAAGAAGTTCAGATGCAGAATCTGTGTATGCCATAAGGTCGATGATGCCATCCTGGTACCTTTCTGTCAGTAACTGCAATATTCTTTTTATAGTTGCATACTTTTTTGCTGGAGGCCTAATGCTACCACCGGCTTCCCTCTCTGTATCTTCTGAATCTATTACGTATTCTTCACCACGATTAAGATGCTTGGATGTGTGTGCTGAGCCATTCTTTTGATTTTTACATGCCGTCCTTCAAGGCTGTCTTTTAGGCTCTGAACTAAACGTCTTCAATACAGTCTAGACTGTAGAAGAACAAGGGGGTGAACAGCTGCTCGTCTACGTTGTCGTCTTTGTAGGGGATATGTAGTTCTGTCTGAGTTTTTCGCCATATGACTTTGGTGATTTGAAAAAACACCCCCTTGGTTGTTATGCCTGGAAACACTTCTCTATTGAAGATATGGACTGTTGTTTGAAAGTAAAACTGTAACTCAAAGTCGTTGATTTTGTCTTGAAGAAGGGTTAAGAGTCTTGTAAAGATGGTTTGACGCTGACCTTGTAATAGGGCATAAACAACTGGTGTCATCCCACCATCCCTCAAAATATGACTGGTGTAGATCTGGTGGAAAAGGCTGGGGCAGGTGTAGAATGTCCCAGAAAAACGTCTCTGAAGCTACCAAGTCTCGCATTTTGACCGTTAAACGTTGTTGCGAATGCCAGGATCCTGCCGTTCTGAATGGTGTCGTCCGTAGGAGATCGAAGAAAACGTTACCCTGTCTCTGGCCATTTTCCATCTAGTCGGATGTCAGCAGCTGTCTTTGGAAGTAGTGGAGTGGTTTTGGCAAGCTCTGTAAAGTGATGACTTTGGCGTGTTTATCAAACGTTATGTAATATATCTCATCAAAATGCATTTTGTTAGAACAGCCGATTTTGTTTTGTGATTTTCAAGCGTTTGTTGGAAAGAAAATGACGCCTATAACATATGATCTAGAGAGTTAATTCGTTTTTTAAAACGGCGACATATCAGCCCTGTGCCCTTAGCTTTTGAAACATTCTGTAAATAAAATTTATCAGGGCCAAATAAGAGTTACAATCCGTCTTTTAAAATTAAGATACATACATGTACGTACATGTAGATGTAGTAAGCATCGTAACTTCGTAAGGGCTTCAACCATTATGCAAATTATCCAACGTTTCCAACTATCGTTCATGCCCGGGTATACTCTACTAACTAGACAGCGATTCCTTAAATATCCATTTAATCATAGTTCTGATTTCATTAACCTTAAATTTTCCTTTTAACCCGGCATTTGTATGAAATTCTGTTTAGCAATTGCTCCAATTTCTTTTGCATTATTCTTGTTATAAAATATATTTTAAGTCTGCTATTAGATAAAAGATAATAATTTACCTACCCACCGACCTAACTTGAAATTTAAGGGTCGGGTTAGGTGTAACAAAGATATTTTTAATGGTGGCGTCATAAATTAAAAAAAAAATCAAGCCTCTACTTCACTGGGCAAAATTAGGGATAAGGCCATGAACAGACCTGTCTTAAAATTTGATTCTTTTAAACTGTTTTGCAGCTGGTAAAACAATTTCGATGTGTCCTCCGTACTGAGCGAGCTTTTCCTATCAAATTTAGTAACAATCGCTTCTGTAGATGCCATTACTATTCTTAGAATGAAACTCCCCCATTCATTCGGACTCTTTTGACCAAGTTTTGAATATCTCTGTCCAATGACCTTGGGATTACCACGTGGGGATATAGGTAGCGTCTGTACACGAGATTCACCTAAAATCATACCATTTTTTTTTTTTAGAAAAGGCTTTTTAACGGTTTTTACAATTTTTTAATGTTTTAATTTGAATGCGTTGTAAATTTTTAAATAATAGTATGTTACTAGTAGGTTATAAACGAAATGGACATGTATCTATTTTTTTTCTTTTCAAAATCTCTGAATTAAGAAAAAAAATTATATAATGATACCTGAGGCTCTCCTTATTCTGTTGTATTGATCTCTAATACCTCTAACTGTAGATTATTTTAAATTTCGGCCTCGATTTTTTGTTGTGCCGCTTTAGCAAAACCTTTCTCAACCGCGTCTTTGTGTAAAGATGGGGCTCTGCATGGGTTCCGCAAATACCATTCTTGTGGAGCATCTGCCGCTACACACCTATATCATGCTGGTATTGATGAAAAGTTAATTTCAGCAGTTACTTGTCATAGTTCACATGCAGTATGAGCTCCAAAAAGACAACGTAGATCCAAGAACGTGCTTCGAGTAGAATTTATGTGCTGCTTATGCACATGAACCGTGTCCACAGGAGAGAAAAGGACCTGGTAGAACTGCGATAGTTGGAAATCTGCGCAGATTTATAATGATCTAGTTTTGCTTTGATAGTAGACACAATTAGTTTCATATTATGACATACACATATTACATTTATTAAAAAATATATTGATTTTCCAGTTTTAATTGCTTCGAATTAAATATTATTGAATCACCTAAATGTGCCATGATTGTTCATGACGTCACAAAACGCAAATTCTTCTTAAACAAGAGGCCGACGGGCCTTATAGCTCACCTGAGTATTGTGCAACAACTTTCAAACAATTAAATTTGGTTCGTGTTTTAAACCAGAGGCCATGAAATTCACAATTCACAATTTTAAAAGAGGCACCATTGCTTATCATAATTATAAACTTAGCATGCTTACTCTATTTACTTAATACCCAAAGGTAGATCACAGTAACAAAGAGAAAATGCACTTCCGCTTTATAACCAGTTGTGCACATCATCCCAAAGGAACCACTGACCTTGGGGCCACATATTTCAAAATTTTGCAAATTTTATCATAAAATTGTTGATTAATATCAAAGAGCAGATTTCAAAGCATTAATTTATTTTCAGACTATGTACCCCCCCCCCCCGACCCAGGAAGAGGGGGGGGGGCATATAAAACCACTTTGCTAGATGCACCTATCTTCATCATAAATATATATTCTTAGATCATTGGCATAAAACCCAGGAGCAAAGGAAAGATTTTCAAAGAATTAATGTATTTTCACTATATAATCAAAAGAGCCCCACCCTAACACCTGAACCCTTGACCCTGGGCCATAAAATTCACAATTTTGGAAGAGGCATTCTTGCTCATCATAACTTTGTACTTACATAGTTTATTTTATACCCAGAAGCAGAGAAGAAGATTTTCAAAGAATTAATTTATTTTCACTATATGATCAATAGAGCCCCGCCCTAATAACACCAAACCCCTGACCCTGGGGCCATAAAATTCACAATTTTGGAAGAGGCACTCTTGCTCAACACAATTATGTATTTACATAGTTTATTTTATACCCTGGAGCAGAGAAGAAGATTTTCAAAGAATTAATGCATTTTTTACTATATAATCAATAGAGCCCCGCCCTAACACCAGAACCCTTGACCCTGGGGCCGCAAAATTCACAATTTTGGAAGAGGCACTCTTGCTCAACATAACTATGTACTTACATAGTTTATTTAATACCCAGAGGCAGAGAAGAAGATTTTCAAAGAATTAATTTATTTTCACTATATGATCAATAGAGCCCCGCCCTTACACCAGAACCCCTGACCCTGGGGCCATAAAATTTACAATATTTGAAGAGGCATTCTTGCTCAACATAATTATGTATTTACATAGTTTATTTTGTACCCTGGAGCAGAGAAGAAGATTTTCAAAGAATTAATGCATTTTTACTATATAATCAATAGGGCCCCGCCCTAATACCAGAACACCTGACCCTGGGGCCACAAAATTCACAATTTTGGAAGAGGCACTCTTGCTCATCATAACTATGTACTTAGTTTACTTTATACCCAGGAGCAGAGAAGAAGATTTTCAAAGAAATCATGCATTTTCACTATATAATCTATATAGCCCCGCCCTAGCACTAGAACCCCTGACCCTGGGGCCATGAATTTCACAATTTTGGTAGAGGACTCAATGCTCAATACATTCATGCCAACAGTTTGCCTGCTTGATGTCCAGGAGTAAAGAAGAAGATTTTTTAAGATTGCAATAATTTTAGTGGTTTTGGCCCCATCCCTCAGGCCCCAGGGGGGCTGGGACCATAAAATTCAAAATTTCTGTTTCCCTTCACCCATAGATGCTGTATACCAAATTTGGTTGAAATTGGTTCAGTGGTTTCAGAGAAGAAGCTGAAAATGTTCAAATGTTAACACACGACGACGGACGAAAACGGATAGCAATAGGTCACCTGAGTTACTCAGGTGACCTAAAAAAAAGAATAAAGAAAAAAATATGCAATTTGGAATGCCAACCATTGATAAACTTAAGTAACCATGGCAACACCACTCATCAAAATAAAAAAGTTTTTAAAAAATGATAAAGACAATTATGTATCTCAGTGTAGTTTACTTGCATGCCACATTAAATAATAATACGACTAAAACTGCAGGAGGAGTAGCATTTTGAGAGTAATTACAAAATTTAATATTTTCAGTAAGGCTGGAATTTAAAATATCTTTGTTTCCTCTAACCCGACCCTAAATTCTCAAGTTGGGTCGGTAGGTAGGTAAATATTTTAAAATATCTTTGTTCCCTCTAACCCGACCCTAAATTCTCAAGTTGGGTCGGTAGGTAGGTAAATATTTTTTTTTATCTGACAGCAGCTTTGAAAATACATCCAAAAACTTAATGGAAAATTACCTTTATAAATAAGAAAAATACAAAAGAAAGCGATTTGTGAACAAAATGCTAAGTGTCATACATATGCTGTTTAAAAGCAAAATTCATGATTAATTAATTCACAACTGTTATTTAGTTGAACTTGTAAATATCTCACGCCAGAGAACATATATATAAATCAAATAAAAAAGGACAAGATTCTCAAATACGCAAAGACTGGACATCCGAGTATATTTTTTCAAATCTTCCATCAGCCTCCAGTGCTTACAGAAATCATTGTACTTTTTTAAGGGCCATGAGATTTGCAGTGGTTCTAAAGCATTTTGTTTTGAATTTAAGAAGTAAGCAGCTAATTTTAAGTATCAGGTTCAAATCCCAATGAGGAACGTTGAAAAGGGTCCTTCAAAAGGGACCATAGAAACTTGTGTCCAGTGTCGCAAAAGATTAAAAAAAGATCTCCCACTTATTAATGGCAAAAAAAGTGCTGAGTACGTCTAAATTTTGAGCAATGTGTTAATGTTCAAATGTAGTCCCAACAAATCTCGAAGGGATTAAAAGCAAAGAAACAACCAATCTTCAAGGGCCTAATTAAAGAAAAATACACTGGACGTCTCAGGAAGCTGAATCATGATTTCAAAACTTGTTGGAAAGATTATGTAAACAATATTTATTGAACCAAACCGAATCTACAATGATAAAAATGCTATATACAATGTCATAGTCACGAAGTTTTATCCGTGAATAAAGGCATGAAGAAAGGGCATCTGAATTATATTTATCAGAATTAATATACAGACATAACTAGATCTCCTATGTTTCCATAATGGCATTTTGTAAACATAGAAACATAGATGAACTGTTTATTAGATCAAAACTCAAACAAGCTAATTCAGAGAATTCGTGTCCCCCGCTTAGGGAAAAAGTCGGATCCCCCGGACTAAATTTGTAGAATTATTAAAAGTATACATGTATACTGAAGCAAATAAAATACATGTATGTCAATATGCATATAAAGATTTGATTGCTTATTCTTTATTATGTGTATAGAAGATTCTTTTTATATGGAATATTTATCACACTGTAATGATGATTTTATAACCTCATAATTTTTTCATTTCACATGCTGAATACTATCATTTAGTAAAAAAGAAAAGTATTTAAAAAAAAAAAGAAAAAAAAAAAAGGATCGTCTTAGATTCGATCCCGGTACCTCTCACATGTGAAGCGAGAGACATAACCACTAGACCACGGAATCGCTTTACAGGAAATGAAGTATATGCAGAACTTAAGTCACATACATGTATATTATTCATGTTCGGTATTGTCAAAATTTTACCCAATCCATGGTGTTTGATTTATTTAGCCTTTATTAAACAGTTCTAATAGATGTAATAAGAACATAAAGTCCGCCGAGAACCTGTTTTATACGCAATAACTCTCCTCATGCCCCTGTGCTAAAAATAGCGACATGTAATACTATAAATACTAATAAAACAAACGGGGCGGGGCACTTTGAGAGGGGTGAGAGAGGTCCTAGGGAGTTTTGGTATAAAATTATATTGCATAAGCTCAAAAGCTTCTTGAAATATCGCCCGGAAATGATAGTGTTACACACAGACAGAATGTATAAATTTACGACCTTGAACTTTGACTTTTTGACCTCAAAATCAATAGGGGTCTTCATTAGGCCACAGGGAGTTGTTATGCAAATTTTCATTGCAATAGCTCAAATGTTTCTAGAGATATCGTGTGGAAACGAAAGTGTTATTACAGACAGAATTTGCTTATTTATGACCTTGACCTTTGCACCTCAAAATCAATAGGGGTCTTCTTTAGTCCATAGGGAGTTGCTATGCAAAATTTCATTGCAAAAGCTCAAAGGGTTCTCGAGATATCGTGTGGAAACGAAAGCGTTACAGACAGACAGAAAGACGGACGGACGGACAGACGGACAGACAAACCCAAATTAATATCCCCCACTTTTCAAGCGGGGGACAATTAAATAAAATGCAGTGAAATTGAATGATGTGTTCACTAGGTGTGCCTCTCATCTGCTCATGGGTCTTACGATGTATTACATACCTTAAATTCAACAGACAGGTTTGTTTGTTTGTTGTTTAA
>NW_026935824.1:0-20000 GCF_032062105.1 Saccostrea cuccullata | reverse complement strand
TAAAGCTGTAGTATTCAGGCGCGTAGCATAGTTTTTGAAAGTGGGGAGCGGGGCAACCAGAAAGATTTTTTTTTTTTACTTACCTGAAAAAGTTGACAAGCAAAAAAAAAAGGAAAAAGTTGCCCAAAGTCGAAAATCCTATTTCGGTGGGGGTGGGGGTGGATGGGTGGGGGGGGGGGCGGCGGGTGGAGAGAGGTTAACTTTTTCTCAGTGTCAACTACTTCCAGTACCAATTCTAATACTAATTCCAATTCTAATACTACATTTTCGGTACATCACTAAAAGTGGGGGGGGGGGGGGGGGCAACCAGGCTTTCTATTAACATTTTCTATAGTATAAGTAAGGTTGGGAAAAACATCCCGTTGCTACGCCCCTGGTATTGACTTGGAAGGTTCTATGATGAACATTGAATGGCTAAATCATGATCAATAGACACAGAGCAGGTGCTTTCTGTCTATTATTAAATAATCTTTCTCTCAGTAACATTATATTATAAAGGGTTAAGCATAAGAGAATTTTTCCTTCTTGATTTTACTAGATTATTGACCGTGCCCTAGAGCATGTTCAATGAACTAAATAAAAGTTTTCTAGAAACACACAATGTCATGTATTTTAAAAATAACATATTTCTCTATTTAAATTCTTTTATTAGCTCACCTGAGCCGAAGGCTCAAGTGAGCTTTTCTGATCACATTTTGTCCGTCTGTCCGTCTGTCTGTCTGTACGTCCGTCTGTAAACTTTTCACATTTTCGACTTCTTCTTAAGAACCATTGGGTCAATTTTGACCAAACTTGTTACAAAGCATCCTTGGGTAAAGGGGAATTTAAATTGTTAAAATGAAGGGCCGAGTTCCCTCACAAGGGGAGATAATCAAGAAAAGACCAAAATTGGGTGGGGTCATTAAAAAATCTTCGTCTCAAGAACCACTGGGCCAGAAAAGCTGAAACTTATGTGGAAGCATCCTGGGGTAGTGTAGATTCTAAATTGTTCTAATCATGACCCCTGCAGGGGTAGACATTAACTTTTATTCCCACTTGTCCTTCGGGCAAGTGAACTACAATTTTGACTTGCCCGAATGCAAAATTTGGTTGCCCAAAATTTTTAAAGAAAAAAACCAGTTATTGTACCTTAATTAGTTGTAAATATAAAAGTTGACCAATTAATCTCTATTTAGAAGTCAACTGTTGGAAAAAAATGTTGATATGATGGTGATGCTATATTTGTAAATGTACATGTATGTAAAACACTTTCTTGTCATTTAACTATCCTGAAAACACACAGAGTACTGCAGGAATATTATTTTCTTACGATTTTTGTTTGAAATTGTAATTTTTCCTCTAAAAAGCTGAGGTGAAGCCAGAAGGAAGAGAGTTGTTATGTTTTGAATCAAGATACATCGTGCACTCGTGAATAATTGGCGTTCTTCATATAATTCCTTAATTGGGTAGAGAAAGTATTCTGTAATCTCTATTTCATAATAAGACTGTAACGTAAGTTGTCAGACAGATATATAATCATATTTTTTAAACTACGAAAGAAAATAGAAAAACGAACCCGATTTCTGAATAAAGGTAAGATCCAGAAACGCTACCGAGGGATTCCGAATGCAATAACAATGTCCCGCTTTTGGCGGAAATCAAGTGTTTAATTTATAGTGTTGTTTAGAAACTTATGTGAGATTAAAAAAAATGTTTCTATCAGAAATATCCACTTGCCCGATCGGACAAGTACATTGATAGTTTCACTTGCCCGAACTGAGAATTTACTTGTCCCGGGCAATCGGACAACCGTTAATGTCAATCCCTGCCCCTGGGAGTTGGGCGGGGCCACAATGGGGAATCAAAGTTTTACATAGAAATATATAGGAAAAATCTTTGAAAATCTTCTTCTCAAGAACCACTGGGCTAGAAAAGTTGAAACTAATGTGGAAGCATCCAGGGGTAGTGCAGATTCTAAATTGTTCAAAAGAGGACCCCGGGGTAGGGCAAGGCCACAATGGGGAATCAAAGTTTTACATAGAAATATATATTGAAAATCTTTAAAAATCTTCTTCTGAAGAACCATTGGGCCAGAAAAGCCTAAACTTTTGGGTAATCATCCTTGGGTAGTGTAGATTCTAAATTGTTCAAATCATGACCCCCGGGGGTTGGGCGGGGCCACAACTGGGAATCAAAGTTTAAATTTACATAGAGATATGTAGGAAAAATCTTCTTCTCAAGAACCACTGGGCCAGAAAAGCTGAAGCTTATGTGGAAGCATCCTGGGGTAGTGTAGAATTCAAATTGTCTAAATTATGATCAGTGGGGTAGGGTGGGTCACAATATGTATTACAAGGGGGGAAATCTAGTAAACAACAGAATGGTAAAAGCTTCTCAGGTGAGCGGTGTCGCCCATGGGCCTCTTGTTTATCAGAGGTATGTGTCCGAGGCTTGGCCAGTTCGGTGGAGAAAGTGTTATTGGCATCTTATCTTAAACAAGAGGCCCATGGGCCTTATAGGTCACCTTAGCATCATGCAACAACTTTACAACGATTGACTTTGGTTCATGTTTTAACTAGATGTCATGGCATTCACAATTTTGAAAAATGCACCATTGCTAATCATAACTATACATTAGCATGTTTAATTTGATTACTTAATACCCATAGGCAGGGTAGGGGAACAAAAAAAATGCATTTCGACTAATCAGTAATATTCAGCAATAATCAGTAAAGTGCCCCTACCACACATGAACCCCTTGGTCCACACATTTCACTATTTTGGAAAAGGCACCTTTGCTTATCAAAAATATTTGATTAATACAAAGGAGAAGATTTCAATCAATTAATTCATTTCCAGTATATAAGTAGAGCCCCTCCCCTATGGTACCCCTGACCTAGGGGCTTGAAATTCACAATTCAGGAAGAATGGCCCTTGCTCATCATAGCTATATAGGTAGTTCATCTGCTTAATACCCAGGAGCAGAGAAGATTTTCAAACAATTTCTGCATTTTCTATATAACCAATATATAGCCCCGCCCTAACAACAGAACCCCTGTCCCTGGGGTAATAAAAATCACAAAGGTATTCTTCAACATCAAAACTATGTACTTAGTTTATATAATACCCAGGAACAGAGAAGAAGATTTTCAAAGAAATAAGACTTATTTTCACTATATAATCAATAGAGCCCCGCCCTAACACCAGAACCCCTGACCCTGGGGTCATAAAATTCACAAAGGAATTCTATCACATCATAACTATGTACTAGTTTATTTAGTTTATTTAATACCCAGTAGCAGAGAAGAAGATTTTCAAAGAAATAATCTATTTTCACTATATCATAAATAGAGCCCCGCCCTAACACCAGAACCCCTGACCCTGGGGCCATAAAAATTCACAATTTTGGAAGAGGCATTCTTGCTCATCATAACTATACACTTACTAGTTAGTTTATTTAATACTCAGTAGCAGAGAACAAGATTTTCAAAGAATTAATGTATTTTCACTCTATAATCAATAAAGCCCCGCCCTAACACCAGAACCCCTGACCCTGGGGCCATAAAATTCACAATTTTGGACAAGGCATTCTTGCTTATCATAACTATATGCTTAGTTCATTTGTTGAATACCCAGGAGCAGAGAAGAAGATTTTTAAAGAAATAATGCATTTTCACTATATAATCAATGCCATGAATTTCACAATTTTGGTGGAGGACTCAATGGTCATTACATTCATGCCAACAGTTTGACTGCTTGATGTCCAGGAGTAAAGAAGAAGATTTTTAAAAGATTGCACTAATTTTAGTGGTTTTGGCCCCACCCCTCAGGCCCCAGGGGGGCAGGGATCATGAAATTTACAAGTTTTTTCCCCTTTGTCCATAGATGCTTTATGGCAAATTTGGTTGAAATTGGTTGAGGGGTTGCAGAGAAGAAGCTGAAAATGTTCAAATGTTAACACACGACGAACGACGACGGACGAAAACAGATAGCAATAGGTCACCTGAGTTTACTCAGGTGACCTAAAAAGTCGATGATCTTGTAAAATGCCCTGGTCTATCTGAATTTCCCGAGGAGAAGCTTAGGAGCTCAGAAGGGTATAGGTTTGTTTCAACCACCATTAGAGATGGTAAGCCAATTACCACTGCCATTTTACGGGCTCATAGCTGCGTAGGTGCGACAAACCTTGGCCTCTGAGATAATTGCAAAAACTTGCTAAAGGATCTCAAAGAGAAACAAACATGTGATAGTAGACAATTGCATCCCAATACTCCCTTGGCCTTACTTTCACAAAGTAATCTTATGGAAGAAGTAAAAGCTGCAAGGGAGGGAAACAAAAAATTACAAAAAGTCTTAAAGTCTTTAAAACAGGATGACACTGCAGTGGTGGCAGATGATGTCGGTGAAGGACATTTTGCATTTTCTCAAAAAGTCCTAAAGGTACATGTATACGTACATTTTTATAATAACCTCTGCTTGAAAAGTGGCAGGGTATATAGTGATCACGGTGTCCATCTGTCTGTTATGCTTTGGGAGAACCCATCTCTTATCTGCAACTCCTTCTGAGCCACTAAATAAAATTTAATTAAATGAGACCTTAACAGATTCTTTGTTACATAAGACCAATGTGAACTAATATTTCACTTTTTGATCCGAGACTTATTTCGGGTGCTCTCAGTACAAATTTTAAGTTATTTTTTTTTAACCCAAACTGACCTTGTTATGTTATTTTATGCATGGAAAAGGACATATCATAGTCTTGTGTCTTTTGCATACTTTGAACTCACTATAGATGAAATTAAAGCTTAACTTCATGAACATAACTTGGTGCATATTTCCATGTTGAGAAGATAAAAGAAAAAAATTCAAAGCAAGAAATTATTTTCTTATGGCATGAGGTACGAATCGGCCGAGGTGTGCCGAGTGATTTTCCTTCTTGTCTACACATTATGACGTCATAAAATGCGTCATTTTGTGGTAAATTTCCTTCGACTGATTATTCCAAACCTAGTTCCCGAAGGCCTGGAATCAACTGTCCAATTTGATTTTATATGATATGTAAACAAAGTTTTGAATGTTTCAAGTCCATATCTTATTTTATAAATATATAATAATAATTTATATGTCTCTGCTAAATTGTGATTGCGGTTTCTTTTTTTGATCCCTTCACATTTCCAATGAAACCAAAGGTCACATTTATCACATCAAATGCCGAGATTGCCACACTGTATGATTTCATCTCCATCTAAGCAAAGTTTGTTACAAGGTGGACAAATGTAAAAAAAAATTTGCCAAAAAGATATGGGACGATGTACAATTTAGAAGAAAAAGGGATGCATTTGTACCATTTCCATCAAAATCTTTTCGTCTTATTTTAAAAAAAAAACTTTCTGCAGACCAGTGACACCAAGTTGTGTTTGAATCTGATAGTAAAATGTGTGAGAGGATTTCAAAGCCAGCTTTCCTTGTTTCTGTAGAATGATTACTTTTTGATTGATTGTATACTGGATTACTTTTTGAAGAAATTAGGAACACTTGATTTCAAGGACAGAATCTACACAACAGTGACACTGAATTATGTCATCGGGACTGGCTGCCAAAAATGGCATGTCAGGTTTTATATTTAGGGACCCAAGCATCAAATACTCTACTCCTGTTGTATCTTCCCTTAACAGCAGGAACAAATGAGATATCATCACCATACAATATTTTTCACAACGATGTGTTCTGGACCTTTGAAATTCCTTTTGTTGCTAGTGCACATGTAGATTGTTTCGTATACATGGTTAAGGTACTAGAAGCAGTTATTCTTTCTTTTCTTTTGGTGTGTCATAATAGAGTTTGCCTGATCTCAAGTGGCCTGCTCAACAAGGACGGCTTGTTCATTTTAAAGGGACAAGCCTCAGTGAATTCTTTTGGGGAATCTGTATTATTGGTTCCGATACTGATTTATGACAGGGGCGTTACAGGCTTCTGACTGTTTGAGGTTAAAGCTAGAAATACAACTGACCTAGGAGTTACAGTATGGTGCTTACTTAATATACTATTTTACCTCCAATTAGAATAAAGGAATCTGGTTGATTGATGAGAAAACATTAAAATTAGCTTATGATTCTCTTTTCTGTGTCGCGTTCTAAGTCACTTCCCATGTCTTATTTGTCTTCTGTTTTAGAAACGATGGCTGGCGAATCGAGGATTGCAAGTCTGAAAAGTGAGGAACTACAAGCAATCCTAGAAAATCGCGATAGTTTCAACACAGTGTATGGATTCGGCGAAACGAGTGTTCATTTCATACTACATTCCCATTTCCAGTTAAGAGTGCAACGAGCTCGGACTCGTACTCTGTACTTCGATACATAAGGGGGCCGTATAAAACGTTTTTGAAAAGGGGATTTACGTTAAACGGATTTTATGTAATTTTCCGTGACCAAAAAAAAAACAAAGTCAAATTTAATTCTAGTATAGATTTATCATTTGTTTTTCTTCTGCATGACAAAGCAGCGCAAATATTGACTGTTTGTCTCATTTTGTACTTTGGATGCCTCCACAAAGTGACTATGGCAGGGAACAATTTTCTTTCTCAAATTAATGTTCAACATTTACTCTGAGTTTATTTATTTTTCTATTTAATTTTCTACATTGTCGCTGCTGATGTGCAGGTCGTCTATTTATCTCTGCACAGGTGTACGCAGTGACAAAGGGATCTCTATTCGGGAAAATTTTGTCCCCGCCTAGGATAACGCACTCGTTTGGAAAGGGTAGTGCTTGGTTTTGGCCGAGAGCTGGTAAAAAAAAATTCAGTATCTATGCATCTTTTTGGTGTCGAAGAAACCCACTACCTAGAAAACGAAGAGTGTTGGAATTATCGATTAAAACAATTATATGAATGCAATGAAAATGTCTGTGTGTATTATACTAAAGAGCCGGTGAAAAACTTTATTTCAAATTATCGCATGATTTTTTATATTTTTTGTATCTTGGATGTTCTTCAAATACTACCTACTACGTTGCATTATCTTGGAAAAAGTGTTTTTGTTTGTATATATATAAATCAAATTTTGACACGGCCCCTATAAATAACAACTGTCAGAGTCAGTACACGAGTACGAACTCGAGATCGCGAAATCTGAAATGTCTAATAAGGTGAAATTGGTGAAATTCTGATGAAATTTTATGCTAAACTCAGAAGAATAGATGTTGAATTGTCCAGTAGATCTTCCATGATCAGCATCATGTTTGGTTTGCAGAGATTGTTTCAAAAAAATAACTATGACAATTTAATGACCCAAATTTTCGTCTATCAAACGAAATGTTCTGGGCAGTTTTGACAAACATTAAACGAAATGGAATGGGAACCACTCTACACAGGGAAGTTATCAACAATGTTGACATGGCAACATTGTGTAGTAGCGGCGTCCAGCATGGAAACGGACTACATAAGGGACTGCAATATAAAGTTTTTCTCGATATGATGGTCTAGACATGTAGGAGAGGAAGGAAAAATTTAAGAAGTATGAAGTAGACTGATTTTGTTTTGAGGACAGATGGCCAAGGAAGGAGATATCTATAAACTTCAGTATTAACTAATTTTGATAAGATCATAAATTTCTCTATGTGACATAATTTTCATCAATTCAACTAATTTAAAAATTTTTATATTAATATGTTCATGTAGATGATGAGAAGTGCCCCGTGTCTAGTCTGGAGAAATACCTCCGAAAGCTGACTCCAAATTGTGAGAGTTTTTGGCAGAGACCGAAGAGCCATATCAAGGATTCAGATGTTGTTTGGTAGAATAATTCTCCAGTAGGTCATATTATTTTGGGAAATTTTATAAAAACAATATCTATAGTGTAAGTGGACATAAGTCGGAAACTTCCTTAAAAGCTATTCAAAATGTGTTAGTGAATCAAACAAGCAAGATATGGTTGATGTATTATCATGCGTGGTTTGTCCATCACCAAAACTAGGGCTAAACCCCCAGTTTTTCCGAATTCGAACACCGCGTAGATCAGGTCTCAGGTCATCATTTCACCATGTTGACCTCATGAAGGGTGATTAATTGTATATTGTTTACGTCTGTTGTGACCTTTCTGTGATCCATCCGCCTTGGATCAAAAATAGTTTTCATCTCGGAAATAATACATTTCTGACATTGATCTTCTTCTGTAGTATGGAGCCTTTTGTCTTTTCTAACATACATATCTGTGACCTTACAAGTATGGTAGAACATTACGCTTTGTAGATGCATTCCAGTTCCATGGAAGAGATGTGCAAAATGGATTTGTAAACCCCATGGTATTGGCATATTCTACCTTAGAAAGTGAACATTATTATAAATGTCTGCTATATCAGCTATACCAATTTGTTAAAATTTGCTCCTCTTGATATTAAATGCTTTCCAAACTTCCCTTGGATAATTTTTTACATTTTGATGGAGTAACCATTGATCGAACAATTTAGATATTTTGAAAGTCGTATGTAAAGATTTCATCAACAAACCGAAACTTCCAGTAAGAGAATTCTTTATAGGTTTTGTATTTACCCACAAAGTCTATGTCAAATTCTTTTTTCTTTAAAGTAAAAGAAAAAAATGACATATAAATCAAGGTTTGGTAAAGCTTTGACATCTGATTGCCCTTTGACAGTGGAATTGACCTTGAATCTTCAGGCATTTTGTATTTCTGAAGTTTTTCAACATAGTGGCAAAGAAGTTTTTTTTTTTTGCATATGTTTAAAAAAAAAGTAAGGGACAACTTCTGCTCGAAAGCAACAAATACACTTTTTAACTCCTGAAACCTTTAAGCCTCTAATTTGAGACAGTCTTTCAACTGACCAATGGTCTATGGGGAAATTTTCTTAAACATGCTATCCATTGACACATTGATCTTTACTATGATTATTTAATGTGCGATTTGAACACTTAAAAATTAAAAGATCGAAGTGATTATACTTTTTAAAAATGGTCATTTAAATATAAAAATAAAGAATATTTCGGCATTTTTTTAAGGTAACCCAAGTAAACTCAGGTCTGTCGTCGTCCGTCGTCAATCGGTCGTAAATTTTGAACATTTTTAGCTTCTTCTCTGGAACCACTGAACCAATTTCAACAAAACTTGATATACGTCATCTTTGGGTGAAAGGGAACAAAAATTGTGATTTTCATGGTCCCTCCCCCCTGAGGCCTGAAGGATGGGACCAAAACCACTAAATTCTTTACTCCTGGACATCAAACAGTCAAACTGTTGGCATGCTTGTAATCAGCATTGCGTCCTCTACCAAAATTGTGAAATTTATGGCCCCTGGATCAGGGGTTCTGGTGTAAGGGTGGGGCTATATAGATCAAATAGTAAAAGAGCATTATTTCTTTGAAATTCTCCTCTGCTCCTGGGTACTAAACAAACTAGCCAAGTACATAGTTATGGTGAAAAAGGGTGCATCTTCCAAAATTGTGAATTTCATGGCCCCAGGGTCAGAGGTTCTGGTGTCTGGGCGGGGCTCTATTGGTTATATAGTGAAAATGCATTAATTCTTCAAAAATCTTTTCCCTCTGCTTTTAGGTATTACAGAAACTAATTTTGTATATAGTTATAATGAGCAAGAGTGCCACAACCAAACTGTAAATTTCATAGCCCCTGGGTCAGGGGTTTTGGGCTCTTGATTATACAGTGAAAATACATTAATTCTTTAAAAATCTTCATCTTTACTCATGGGTATTAAACACGCTAACTAAGTATATCGGTATGATTAGTGAGAGTGCTTCTTCCATTATTGTGGCCCCGTGGGGATCCGGGTTGGGGCGGTCCTTCGGATGAGACCGTATAAACCGAGGCCCCGTGTCACAGCAGGTGTGGCACGATAAAGATTCCTCCCTGCTCAAAGGCCATAAGTGCCGAGCATAGGTCTAAATTTGCAGCCCTTCACCGGCAATGGTGACGTCTCCATATCAGTGAAATATTCTGGAGAGGGACGTTAAACAGTATACTATCAATCAATAAATCCAATATTGTGAGTTTTTGTGGCCCCAGGGTTGGGGGTTGTGGTGTTAGGACGGGTCTCTATTGATTTTATAATGAAAATACATTTGATTCTTTAAAAATCTTCTTTTCTGTTCCTGGATGAAGAAGGATATGGAGATAACGAACAGTATTCAATATCAAAGTCCATTAAAATACTAAATAGGAGCAGAGTAAACACGGACCTCCGAAATATTAAACCAATGAACTATGTACAGTATTCAATGTCAAAGTCCATTAAACAATACAAAATAGCAGCAGAGCAAACATGGACTTCCGAAATATTAAACCAATGAACTATGTACAAACTTATGATTAGGAAGGATGCCTTTTCCAGAATTGTCAATTTCATGGCCCCTGGGTCAGGGGTTCTGATGTTAGGGTGGGGTCTAATGGTTATATGGTGAAAATGCATGAATTCTTCTAAAATCATTTCCAATTCTCCTGGGTATCATGTCAATGATCTTAGTATATATATTTATATATATATTTATGATGAATTAAGGTGCATTTAGCAAAATGGTTTATTTCATGCCCCTTGGGTCAGGGGTATCGGGGAGGGGGGTTACTTAGTCTGAAAGTAAATAAATGCTTTGAAGTCTGCCCTTTGGTAAAAATCAACCACTTTAAGATTAAATAAAATTTATGATAAAATTTCCAAAATTTTGAAATATGTGGCCCCAGGGTCAATGGCCCCTATGGGGTGGTGTGCACAACTGGTTATAAAGCTGAAATGCATTTTCTCTTTGTTACTCTGGTCTACTCTGTGTATTAAGTACCAGTCCATATAAAAATCAGACAAAAGTTGATACATGAAGGTTCTCAGAATTTGATGATTTTCCACATATAGATTTTTCTTGCGCTATGATCCATGTATGTAAAATAAAAAAAATGTTTTGGTTCACGGTTACTATGGAAACCTGATCAAAGTAATTTCCTTAGCAACCAGTCATTTTTTTAAGTGCATGGGCAAGAAAACACTAAGTTTAAAAGCTTAAAATTAAATATATATTCTTTATTATTTACTTGTATAATAAAAATAAACATTTTAAGTGTATAAAACAAAAAGGACATCAATATTAAATCTAAAGATAATTATGTGACAGGCATTTGAATCTACTCATGTTTTTGTAGATGTATTTTTTGCTGATTCAGCACTGTCCTTTATTTTGTCAATATTTAAGGTCAAATTTAACATTTGCGTCTAAAAATTACAGCTGTGGCATGTACATCATATAAATTTAAAGAAGAGGAAATTTTCTTTTGAAATTTGAATTCAAACACGTTGGGTTTTTTGGGAAAAAAGTATCCATTGCCTAACAACAATTGTGGATGTTTTGATGAATAAAAAGTGAAAAAAATGTGTGTTCAAAGAAATATTGCATGAATTGTCATTTAACAACGCCATGAAGAAATTATGAATAAATAAAATATATCTTTGACTTATTTATAAATTAATGACAGTTGTACAGTTACTGATCTCCATGGCAACAGGAATTTTCCTTAGCAACAAGGCAAAAATAGTTAACTTAGGCACAGGTGAAATGATGAAAAATCACTTATCTCGAATGGCTTGAAATGAACTATGAATGTGCATTATTTTACTTCACTGATTTAATAAAGATACACATTTTAAGTGTGTTTACAACCCATTACATTGAAATTAGGTCAAAAGATACTCCTCTGCTAAACATTGGTTATTCATGCTTTGCATATTTTGTTAACTCTGCATTTTTAGTCAACATTTTTAAAATCTGCATAAGGTCATGTAAAGTTAGTTCCTTGGTTCTCAGGCCTTTTTTTTCAAGAAATATGATGAGGGAGGGAGGAATCTTTTAAATTTTTTATTGCCCCCAAAACATGATGAGACAGCTTTCTACATTGCAGACCTGTTTACTCTTACGATTTCGCCGTATTTTTTACAGATTTTTAGTCTAAAATACGTCTCACGTTTTGCCATTATGAAAATACGGAAATCAGAAATAGGTTAGTTTGGAATTTAACAGTTAGTTTTCGTTATGATCTGATGTAGATTTACTCTATTTATCGCTAAATAAGAGAAAGATTTCAAACAGATAAGCGATGTCAGGTTGCCAAAACGCTGTGGTATTCTTAAATGACAAAGACCTTGTTGTTAAACCATGTTTTTGTAATCAGAAAAGCAGTTTTTCTCTTTTAATATATGTAAAATTGATGGAAAATGAAATCTTACTGGCAAATGCCAAATCTCACGGACAAGTCTAAAGAAAAATACTGAGAGACAACGTTATGGGTAAACAGGTCTGACATTGTACAAAACCTTAAAAAATGATGAGGGAGGTGATTGTTGTTTTTATTTTACTGATTTAGCAAAAAAAGGGTCAATGAGGTACCCTTTGAAAAGATAAGGGAGGGCCTGGGAACCAAGAAATTAATTGATTATGGCCTAACTGAAATATACTTTATGGCTTAACTCAAGTATATTTAAAGTAGAACCTCATTAAGCAAGATTTTGGATTACATAACAACCTAATTAGACAAATTTCAATGTCTATTAGTATTTTTTGAGACTCTTCATATCTACTAGTAACAGTAAAAATACCTGGTGAAATGCAGGATTGAAAACTAAGTCCAGTGCATGATCCAACTTTGCACGATCCATTATATGATGAAATACTGGCTTTTGCATGGGAATATTCGCACCTTTAAATATTAAGGGCAATGATAAATAAGTAACATCTAAAGAAATATGAATTTTGATTTAAATATGAATTTTGTTTTAAATATGTTTTAAGGTTCTGTTAAAATTCCTATTCATGCATCCTTTCACTTACAATGTTATAATATTCATAATATACGAGGGTTGTCCCGTAAAATCGTGGACAAGTTGTCTAGTGTGAAAAATAAACATCACTGCGTTCTGAAATTTTCACTACTATTTAGTACATATTTTAGTAATATACACAGCCAATTTCAGATAAATATTTGCATAAATAAACAAATTATGAGATTTTATGCCATGTATTGTATCACCTTACGGCGCATGGATTATAACGTCAAAAGGTCTAAAACAGCGTCACGTTTTATCTTTGCTGAAAATGAAGTTGGATGAGTCCGACTTAAATTTTGGAATTTCATTGTTACACATTCTTTAGTCTCCGTAAACAGCTGAAGAACCAATTGGCACCCTCATACGATCTTCTGAAGATTTATTAGTAAGTTACGGACAATATTCTAACCATCATTCAACTAAAAGAAAATCTCATATCGGCGGTCTACTGTGACAGCGTCTTTTGCTATTACATTAGGAGTTTGTCCGTATGTTTTGTACTCCCCAGGGACTCGATAAAAAAACTTAGCTAAGAAAACCCCTATTTCATTTGTATACTTAAGGTATGGTGATATTTTTATAATCTTTTTTCTTCTATGGTCATTTCAAGTCTCTAAAGGTGTCATTACAACATCGAAATAAAACTTAACTGCTCTCCGGTGCGCCGTAACGTCATAAAACCTCGCCATTTTTCGTGTGTACTGTTAACCACTTTCCCATTTCAAATGCTCGAGAAACTGCCAAAAATTAAGCAAATGCCTTAAATTTTTTACAAAAACTACAAAATTGATTGTGGAATTGAATTAGTATAATTTTAATCCAAATCTGATGTATTTAAAAATTTTATTTTGAATTCAAACTTGTGTATTCTTTAATAAAACATTTGTTTTTTGACCGTGCGCTGTAGGACAATACCTCGTGCACATTCAAGCATAATAAAATCTTTATTTTTGCCTATATTTTATCAAAAAAAGTATCATGCACTTAAATATGATAAATAAACATTTACTGAAATTTTCAGCTTAGTGCGCCCATTACTTTTCGAGAAAAACGCTTTGTCCACGATTTTATGGGACAACCCTCGTATTATACAGTAATATAAAACCATACATGCTGCATATTCTGCAGCGTGCTTGATTGGTTCATTGATGGCATGAACTGTAACACCAGGAATAAGATGAAGAAGTTCTTTCTTCGTATGTGAGTTAGCTACATGTATCATGGATAGAAGCTGCTTTTTTGTATGCCTGTCTGTACTTTCAAAGTAAAGCAAATTTGGAAAAATTCCTGGATTCGTGCATGCACCAAGGCAATATTATATTCCTTTCCTGTAAAAAAGAATCCTTTCATTCATTCAGTTTTAATTGTTCTGTCTTAATTATTTGAGAACAGAAAACAAAACAGAATTAAACAACAATGATCAGAACCTTTCTTCAGCGTTTTATTCCGTAAATGAAATTGATACTTTTTGAAACGTCTTATTTTAAGCATTTAAAAATCTAAATGCTTCTGTAACTAGTGCTAATTGTAACGGGGACCGTTACAGATGTTCCCCAAACGCTCCCCAACTCCCTTTTATAATCATATTCCCTGTAGGCGTAATCAAATAAGACAAACTTTATGCATTTGAGACTTTAACAACGTTTACCAAGAAGTGTACCATGTTCATTCAAATTTTATTATTGCACACTTGCGCATGTGAATGCATGTGCGTAATGACCATATCATATTGTCTATACTGTATCTATAATATAATATTATATTTTAATATGCTGAATATAATCCAAAAGTATTAAAAAAAAAAAACAACGGACTTTCAAGTGTATTTTTGATTTTACTCATTTCACGTGCACGCACGTGCATACATGAGCATGGTGACCATACAGTCTTGTAGAGGTCCATTACATCTATCTATGTTCTAAATCGCACCCCGTTTGGTTGAAAACCAAGGGAGTTATACCTGTTTAAAGTTTCAGCCAATCAGATTGCAGCGCATGTACACGCACATATATGCATGTCCATAGTGACCATACCTTCTTGTAGAAGTCCAGTATATATATCTATGTTCCAAATCCCATCCTGTTTGGTTGAAAACCAAGGGAGTTATAGCTGTTTAAAGTTTCAGCCAATCAGATTGCAGCGCACGTACACGCACCTGTATGCATGTGCATGGTGACCATACCTTCTTGTAGAAGTCGATTATATATATCTATGTTCCAATTCTTATCCTGTTTGGTTGAAAACCAAGGGAGTTATAGCAATTTAAAGTTTCAGCCAATCAGATTGCAGCGCACGTGCATGCACGTGTTTTCATGATAATTGCTATATACCGTGTTGTAGGATATTCTTATGCATGGCAATGTTCAAAATTTCAAAGGATTTCGTCAAGAAACAAGAAAGATATAGAGACTTTAGTTTCAGCCAATCAGAGCAAAGCGCACGTGCATGCGCGTGAGATCTTGCTATTTTGACCATGTCATCTTGTCTATAGTACTAATATATCTTTACATTATGAGTTTCAAAGCATTTCATCAAAAAATAGAAAAGTTAAGGCAATATACATTATATTGGTCATTTAACATGATGCACGTGCGCGCTCTTGCAAGCACGTGCGCACAAAATGACCTTGATTCCGCAAATCTACATAACATGTCTACTGACCTTAAAAAGGTTTTACCTACATCGGATGAACAGTTTACAAGATCACTCCCGGACAAAAAAGTACCCAGGAAGAAGAAGAAGAAGAAAAATAATAATAATAAGAAACAGAGTAAAAACAATATGTTCCCCAACTTCGTTTGGGGAACATAACAAGTGCACTTATAGTTTTGCCTTATCGTTATTCTTCATCAGGAGACGGACAGGTCAGATCCTTTGCGTGGTCTTTTACAAAAGCTCTGATGTGCTTAAAAAGATACAATTTTCTCTTACCAGAAAGCCCACCTGCAAGAGAAAAAGAAATGCACTGAGCAATACTCCTTTAGTGAAATACAAGTGTAAGGATCTAAAGAAAGTTCTAATTTTAATACCTTTTACCAAAGTCGCTGGTAGATTCCTGGAAGAAAAACTGGCACCCTGGTCCTGAAGAAGCTTGATTGGTTTCTCAACATCTGTTGACCTTTCCTTCACGAAAACAATTTCTGGTTGCATTGCACTAAATCTAAAATGATGGAATTGTTGGATCCCTGAAATTGCTAAAAAAATTCGCAGATAAAAATGACTTCCAGTCATGCCATTGGAAGATTTTGTCTACCACTATGGCCTGCTTTCCAACGGCAGATTTAGTAACAGTTCTGTTTAAATCTTCGAGCGAGTCATTGTCAGTCCTGAAATAAAACCTGTATTGATTAGTAGATGTATCCAAAAAAACATTTCTTTCATTATGTCTGTGTAAGAAATTGTGTCTGTCTAAGAAATCATGTCTGTCTAAATATTTATATTTCAAAGCAACAAAACTTCTAGTTAGTACTGTGTGGATAAATCTTACTGACCTACGATACAATTTTTTAATGTAGGCAAATCTCGCGTCTGCTAGGCACTTTGTATGCCCAGGTATTTGCATTGAAAGGTTTTGACAAATGAATAATTTGTTATAACAAATTACTAATTTGTTATAACAAATTACTAATTTGATATAACAGATTATTAATTTGTTATTAATAACAAATTATTAATTTTAAATAACAAATTAGTAATTTGATAAAACAAATTACTATTTTTGAAAAAAATTGAAATGTATACAGATTTACGAAAGCCAGATTAAATCAAAAATCTTAGTATAAGTGGGATTTCTACGGAAGCCCATTTAGGACCTATCGAAAAATATTTTTGAATCTTTACAACTTTACCTTGGTCAAATGAGATGTTTCGGTGCATAATTTGTAGGTAAACAAGATGAAAAACAGTATTTTAAACTTTGATTTTCAATGAAAAATTAAGAATACCAGTCATGAATATGGGAGTTTTTTTCATATTCGACAAAGGAAATGTATCTAGATTGCCTACAGTCTCTTAGAAAACGGTACTTAGTATGTTTATGGCCTCTTCTGTAAATCAATATCAAATTTAATATAGGTATCCGGTTTACTTCTCATATATTTTAAATTAAATGTCATAAAAATATCAGTACTAGCGGAGGTATTTTCTACATAATTCTGATAAAGCCGTAAAGTACGGGGAAAAAAATTGAAATTGATTATGACGTCATAATGGATCTAGCACAAAAAATTAGTCTAGTTATTTACTAGACCTTGACCTTAGTATCCTTCAAAAAAGCATACAATAAATAGAAAAGCGAAAACAATCAGGAAACTATGGAATCCGGATAGGGCCAAGCACTTCACTATCGCACCATCGAGCATCAACTTAAAGGTCGATGGCGCGATAATGCGATGGCGCGATAACGATGAAACGGTGGTGCGATAACGATGAAGCGATGATGCGATAGCGCGATGACGATGATGTTATGGCGCGATAATGCGATGGCGATGGTGCGATAGCACGATTGAGCGATAGTGAATATCGCATCATCGTCATCGTACTATTGCACCATCGTCATCGCATCATCGTGTCATCACTATCGCGTCATCGTACCATCGCATTATCGCACCATCGTCATCGCATTGTCGCGCCATTGCATCATCGTCATCGCGCTATCGCACCATCACTTCATCGCTATCACACCATCGCCTCATCGTCATCGCATTATCTCTTCATCGCACTATCGACTTAACCTCGATGGTGCGATGATGCGATAGTGAACTGCGTGGCCCTATCCGGATTCCATAAAATATGTAGTTTAGGACTTGCCAAGAAGTCATACGGTGAAAAAAGGTCAATGAATCTAATTTGTTAGAAATGCTTTTATGCCCTAAGCCATCCAGTCACCACTTTTTTGCTGTAGAATGCATTGAAGGAACATGTAGTAAATGCAGTAACTACAGTAATAATACATTAGAAAATATTTACAAGGAAATACCTGAGGACAAAGAGCTAATATGGAATCGATTGAAACAAGTTGATGGCAGACCAGTATTGGTATCAAAAATTGGCAGGAAGAAGGAGTTGTTAAATGAAATAGAAACTGATAGCCTGAATCCTGCCCAAGGTACAACTTTCTTAAAACATTTACACACAGCTCAGTGGCAGCAAGAACAATTCATTTTAATAAAAGACAATCTGCCTGAGAACTGGATACTTCAAGTGATGGATTGAAGTAAAAATAGAGGGATTAACTACCAAGAAGAAATCAAAGCAGCTTTCTGTGCCAATTTTCAAATAACAATGCATCCTATTGTAAATTATTATCAAAAGGGAGATGACCTGGTCAAAGATACATGCATTATACTATCTGAGGAATTTAATCATGACTACCATGCTGTAGACTATTACAAATCCTAAGTAGATGGTCACATTAAGGATCAGCTACATCCTGGGTAACTGATTATTTTTTCTGATGGGTGTGCCGCCCAATACAAATCTAAGGTACCCTTTCCAGACTTGTCTCTGAAAGAAATTCCAATATCAAGACATTTTTTTGGTTCAGAACACGGAAAGAGTGTGTGTGATGCAGAGATAGGTGTTTTAAATAGAGCTGTGGATAGGGCTGTTATAGGGAAGAAAGTTGTTATACATGTAAATAACATAAAAGATCTCCTTGAATTCTGTGAAAAGAAGTTGATATTAGATGAACCTTACACAAAAAGGAACTTTTTCTTTGTGAAAGCAAATAAATTTCCACGAAATCGGCCAGAGACAAATGTCAAACCAATCCCAAATACAAGGAAACTACACGATAATGAAAACACAACAGCACCATATTTGATCAAAGTGAGGAACCTATCTTGTTTTTGTACAAACTGTATGAAAGAAATATCTGAAATTTGCCTGAATTCTGATTATGTGTCTGCCTATCAGTCAAAGAAGATTACTTTGGTGAACACGAAGCACGATGCAAATGCAGGAAAGGATATTGAAGATGTAACAAAGGAGAATAAAGAGACATTTAAGGAATCTACAGAAGCAATGGTGACAAAAAAAGACAAAAGGAAAGCAGTGATGCGAAAAACGCCATTAAAGGGTGATGAGGATGATAAAGAAAACACAGAACTGGGCAACTGCATCAGCAAGAGAAGGAAGAAGATTACCGGTACTTTGGTGAAGACGAAACACGATGCAAATGCAAGAAAGGATATCGAGGATGTAACCAGGAGAATAAAGAGACATTTAAGGAATCTACAGAAGCAATGGTGACAAAAAAAGACAAAAGGAAAGCAGTGATGCGAAAAAAGCCATTAAAGGGTGATGAGGATGATAAAGAAAACACAGAACTGGGCAACTGCATCAGCAAGAGAACGAAGATGATTAATTAGATTAATTATTTGTTTTGACAAATGAATAATTTGTTATAACAAATTACTAATTTGATATAACAGATTATTACGTTGATATAGCAGATTATTAATTTGTTATTAATAACAAATTATTAATTTTAAATAACAAATTAGTAATTTGATAAAACAAATTACTATTTTTGAAAAAAATTGAAATGTATACAGATTTACGAAAGCCAGATTAAATCAAAAATCTTAGTATAAGTGGGATTTCTACGGAAGCCCATTTAGGACCTATCGAAAAATATTTTTGAATCTTTACAACTTTACCTTGGTCAAATGAGATGTTTCGGTGCATAATTTGTAGGTAAACAAGATGAAAAACAGTATTTTAAACTTTGATTTTCAATGAAAAATTAAGAATACCAGTCATGAATATGGGAGTTTTTTTCATATTCGACAAAGGAAATGTATCTAGATTGCCTACAGTCTCTTAGAAAACGGTACTTAGTATGTTTATGGCCTCTTCTGTAAATCAATATCAAATTTAATATAGGTATCCGGTTTACTTCTCATATATTTTAAATTAAATGTCATAAAAATATCAGTACTAGCGGAGGTATTTTCTACATAATTCTGATAAAGCCGTAAAGTACGGGGAAAAAAATTGAAATTGATTATGACGTCATAATGGATCTAGCACAAAAAATTAGTCTAGTTATTTACTAGACCTTGACCTTAGTATCCTTCAAAAAAGCATACAATAAATAGAAAAGCGAAAACAATCAGGAAACTATGGAATCCGGATAGGGCCAAGCACTTCACTATCGCACCATCGAGCATCAACTTAAAGGTCGATGGCGC
>NW_026935823.1:0-6865 GCF_032062105.1 Saccostrea cuccullata | reverse complement strand
TTAAATTAGGGGCCAAGAGGGGCCAAAAATTTTTTTTCGATAACTCTTTATCAGTTAATATTTTGTAATACATTACTGAAGCAAAGATGTTTATCTCAACCATCTACAACTATATATTATGGTTTTTATGTCGTATGGTACATAATTAGGGGCCAAAAGGGGCCAGAATGCTAATTCTTTGATGCTTTATATCTCGAAAGGGAGAAATATTTTGATAAGCAATATTGAACAAAAGATGTTCAAAATAATGTCCTAAATAAAATGCAACCTTTCATTTTTTGCTTAACGTCCCCATTAGGGAGTTGAAGGGTTGGCCCTTAAAAGTTTCATTTTCTAATAGCTCCAAAACGAAAAAGAATTTCTGAACATTCGTTGAACACAAAATGTTCAAAATCTTAAGATCTTTAAGATGAGATCCCGAAAAAGGGGCTGGGCACTTAAATTAGGGGCCAAGAAGGGCCAAAAGATTTTTTTCGATAACTCTTTATCAGTTAATATTTTGTAATACATTACTGAAGCAAAGATGTTTATCTCAACCACCTACAACTATATATTATGGTTTTTATGTCGTATGGTACATAATTAGGGGCCAAATGGGGCCAGAATGCTAATTCTTTGACGCTTTATATCTCGAAAGGGAGAAATATTCTGATAAGCAATATTGTACAAAAGATGTTCAAAATAATGTCCTGAATAATATGCAACCTTTCATTTTTTGCTAAACGTCCCCATTAAGGAGTTGAAGGGTTGACCCCTAAATATTTCTTTTGCTAAAAACTTAAAAACAAAAAAGAATTTCTGAATAGTTGTTGAGCAAAAAATGTTTATAATGTTAAGAGCTTTAAGATGATACGAATGAAAAGGGCCGGTTCCTTAAATTAGGGGGCGTTAGGGGCCAAAAGCCGATTTTTTAAGTCTTTAATGTTCAATGTCTTTTTACAGATTGTGGTTAATCATTATTTGAGAATGAAAATCGCAATCAAAATCTTATCTCATCTCATCAAGAATTGGACGGAAGACCCACTCGTTGCTCGCAACGAGATCGTATCTAGTTATTATTATTGTTTTTTTTTCTTACCGATTTTGTACGCGCGATTTCTCGAGAACGGCTCGATCGATTTTCATGAAACTTTTAGGTCTGATAGAACATCAAAAAATCTAGATATATATTTTTTTATTTTAATGACGTCACTTCCGGTTCGGAGTTTTCTGCGATTTAGTGATTTTTAGAGGCTCACTTTGTCCGGCAGTTTTCTCAAAAAGCACTTGACACAGAAGCTTGAAATTTTCAGTGAAACTTAGAGCAACCTTTGGAGAAGTGCACTAAGTATATCGCAACTACCGGAAGTACGAAGCGCCGACGCTCGCTATGGCCCGAAAATAGTCCTATCAAGAATTTCAAAATTTTAAGCACCTTTTCAACGATAACTTTTTACCTAGAAATATTTTGTTAAAGCATGTAGAATAAAAAAGGTGTATAATTTCAAGATCTTTCAAATGACATCTTGGAAAAAGGGCTGGCCCCTTAAATCAGGGGCCTGGAGGGGCCAAAAGGTTTTTCTTTATATCTCAAAAAGTATTGAGAATTTGTGATACGTCAAAGAAGCAAAGTTGTTCAGAATTTCATGCTTAATTAACTTAGGTCGACAAAATACGTCCGGTGTCGTCACTTCCGGTCAAACCGGAAGTAGTCGTAAAACGCGTATTTTTGCAGTTCTTGACAAGTTTTTTGGTAACATATGCCTCTGGGACCTTGAAAATTAATTTTTCGTCCGACGTCGTCACATCCGGTCAAACCGGAAGTGACAGAAAATGGCTTATTTTTGCTAAAATTAACATGGATTTAGAGGAATCAAACCATTTTTGGACGTTATTTCTCATTTTTGTTAAAAATAAATGCCACTTCCGGTCAAACATGACGGAAGACCTACTCGTTGCTTTGCAACGAGCTTTGCTCTAGTTATTATTATTTTTCTTCTCGGGAAAATTTTGTCCGCGAATGATCTTGTAAACTACACATCCAATTTAGGTGAAATGTTTTAGGGTCAGTAGACATGTTATGTAGATTTGCGGAATCAAGGTCATTTTGCGCGCACGTGCTTGCAAGAGCGCGCACGTGCAAAACGTGAAATGACCAATATATAATGAATTTAACCGTAACTTTTCTATTTTTTGACAAAATGTTTTGAAACTCATAATGTAAGGATATATTAGTAGTATGCACAAGATGTCATGGTCAAAATAGCAAATTCTCACGTGCATGCACGTGCGCTTCGCTCTGATTGGCTTAAACTAAAGTCTCAATATCTTTCTTGTTTTTTTGACAAAATCCTTTGAAATTTTGAACATAACCATGCATTAGGATATCCTATAACATAATATATAGCAATTATCATAAAAACACGTGAATGCACGTGCGCTGCAATCTGATTGGTTGAAATTTTAAATAGCTATAACTCCCTTGGTTTACAACCAAACGGGGTAAGATTTGGAACATAGATAGATATAATGGACTTCTACAAGAAGGTATGGTCACCATGCACATGCATGCACGAGCGTGTACATGCGCTGCAATCTGATTGGATTAAACTTTAAACAGCTATAACTCCCTTGCTTTACAACCAAACGGGGTGGGATTTGGAACATAGATAGATGTAATGTACTTCTACAAGAAGGCATAGTCACCGTGCTCGTGTATGCACGTGCGTGCACGTGAAAAGAGTAAAATAAAGAATACACTTTAATGAGCGTATTTTTTAATACTTTTGGATTAAATACTATAATATTTAGTATATCAAAATATATAGGTTGTGTAGAGAAGATGATATGGTCATTACGCACATGCATTCACATGCGCAAGCGTGCAATGCTTAAATTTGAATGAACTTGGTACACTTCTGGGTACGCGTAGTTAAAGTCTTAAATGCATAGAGTTTGTCCTATTTAATGAAGCCTCCAGGGAATATGGCACCAAAAGGGAGTTGGGGAGCGTTTGGGGAACATCTGTAACGGTCCCCGTTACAATTAGCACTAGTTTATTTTACCTTTGAAATTTATTTGAATTCTTTTTAGAATTACGCAATCCCCAGAAAAAAGCGATTTTCGGTATATTAAAAATCAATATACATGTACGCTACTTCGTAAAATAATCAGGTATTTGCCTTCATTAAAAAAATATTAATAAGAAGGTGCTAAACAATATTGGTCTCATTAGCTGACACGAATGTCTTTTTAAACATCTCTTGTATACCCCAGAAAATAGCCCCCTATGCATTGGAAGAAATGAATAGTTCCGGTCAATAACCTTTATATATTTATTTACAAAGTATATAAAATTTACTAGGCACAGGTACCTGAGTTGTCAAAATGGCCTGAGAGGAAAATTCTGAACAGAAAGGAAAATCCCTTTTCCATGTATGGAACTACTATTGAATAAAACCAACTCCGAGCCCGATCTTAAAAAAACACGGTAGTAGAAAATTAGAATTTTGCTGTTTTATTAAATTTTTTGCCTTTTACTTCTTTTCTTGAAGCCAAATGATATGAAAACACTCAAGAAGGTGAAAAGGCTTCATATTGTTATCTGAATTAAAATCAAAATTGTAACCTGAACAATTAGTCTCCTTATTATGTTCCCCAAACGAAGTTTGGGAACATATTGTTTTTACTTTTTCTGAATTTTCTTCTTTGTTCTCCGTTACTTTTTTGTCCGCGAGTATTCTCGTAAACTACTCAACCGATCTAGGTGAAACCTTTTAAGGGTCACTAGGTATGTTATGCAGATGTGCGGAACGAAGGTCATTTTGCGCGCACGTGCGTGCGTGTGTGTGCGCACACGTGTAACACATGAAATGACCAATATAATAGATATAGCCATAACTTTTTAAATTTTGGATGAAATGCTTTGAAACTCATAATACATGGATATATTAGTAGTATAGACATGACAACATGTCAAAATAGCAAGATCTCACGCGCATGCACGTGCGCTTTGCTCCGATTGGCTGAAACTAAAAGTCTAAATATCTTTTTTGTTTTCTGACAAAATCCTTTGAAATTTGGAACATATTCATACACTATAAAGATCTACAGCATGATAAATAAGAATTTTCATGAAAGCATGCGCATGCACGTGTGCTGCAATCTGATTGGCTGAAACTTTAAATGGCTATAACTTTCTAAGTTCTCAACGAAACGGGATGAAATTCAGAATATGAATAGGTATAATGGATTCCTACATTATGCAACTATCAAAAGTAAATGCAAGGACGTGCATGCACATGCGCCCACACACATTGCATTAAACGGCAGTATACTTCAGTTTTTGATGTTCATGCAGAATTAAGAACCTCTAAATGTCAAGACATGTAACATACTGAAGCATGCAAATTCTTTTGACCCTTGACCTTGAAACTTAAGGTCAAGGTCACTGGTAACCTGAATAAAATGTTGATATAGCTATTTACCAAAATCACCTTGACCTATGAACTTGAAATCGACCTTAACCTTTGTCCTTGACCCAAGGGTAAAAAGAAACATGAAATACATGTACATGTATCTAGAAACACCTTTCAGAGTTTATTTTGGTTGGCAGGATAGAAGTTAAAGAGGTGGTGGTTTTTAATGACCTTGACCTTTCATCCAAATGTCACAATCAATCTTAAGTTCTTGGAGTAAGATACAAGATTCAACCCCAACGTTAAATAGGTTAAGAATAAAAATACCCCCCTCCCCCTCCCCCTGCAAGAACCAAACAAATCAAATTAATGGCAACATAGAGAATCGCTGTTAAACTCAAATAACACCTCGGACCCACATAAAATTTCAGGAAAACTGCAGAAAAGAGTTCGAGGAATGTGTATTAAAATATTTGATTTGAGTTTTCAAAGTATATAGAAATTATTAATTTATACGGAAAAAATTACAAATCCTGTCGTGTTTAAAATTAAAGTGCAGATGAACAAAGTTGGTATATAAGCCTTTTATAGCCTATATATTCAGGTGTCGTTAATAGCATACAATTCTACTGATTTGAAATAATATTTTAATACCAAGCATCTTTTGTTTATTTTACCTTTGAAATTTATTTTAATTTTTTTTTTGAATTACGCAATTCCCAGAAAAAAGCGATTTTCGGTATATTAAAAATCAATATACATGTACGCTACTTCGTAAAATAATCAGGTATTTGCCTTCATAAAAAAATATTAATAAGAAGGTGTTAAACAATATTGGTCTCATTAGCTGACACGAATGTCTTTTTAAACATCTCTTGTATACCCCAGAAAATAGCCCCCTATGCATGGGAAGAAATGAATAGTTCCGGTCAATAACCTTTATATATTTATTTACAAAGTATGTAGAATTTACTAGGCACAGGTACCTGAGTTGTCAAAATGGCCTGAGAGGAAAATTCTGAACAGAAAGGAAAATCCCTTTTCCATGTATGGAACTACTATTGAATAAGTTCATTTATTATTTGGTTAGCTATCGGCGTGATACCCATAGTCGACTTTACCCTGCCTTGTCGTTGGAATAAAACCAACTTTGAGCCCGAGGTTAAAATAACTGGTGAAATAAAATGTGAATCGATATTTTTTGACATATGCTTGAAAAATGGTATTTTTATATACCGTAAATCTGGAAATTTTTACGTCGACTTATTTTTGCGAATTTGGGTAAAAAAAAAAGCTGTTGATTAATTTTTACGCTTCAAATTTTTGCGAATTGTCACTGGTGCTAAAAATAAAAATCACTGAAGATTTTCATATCAGGTTATGTTTCAAATAATATGCCCAGTTAGAATACCACCAATATACTCGCAACGTGGCAAGATATTGCAATCGCTCCGAAACAATTTTGATAAAAATACAAAAGGATCTGCACTGAAAATAATTTCTAAATGAATTATAACAAACATTTGCCTTTTAACCTAAAGTATAGTCCAAATGAAGAAAAAAGATAACTAATTTTATCAACATTTGGTTTTTTTTCTCACCTTTATTTCTCACCTAAAATTTACACGCCGCATTTACATTTGGAACTTTCTAGTAAATGCACTGAGTTTGAGTTATCGCCTGTGTTGATACACGGTTAGATAAAATGACAGTTCTCTCTTTATTGGCAAATTAATTGATTAAAATAATTTAAAAAAGGGGCATACCGCCACATTGCTTGTCAAATCATCGGACGATATTGCATATAATGAGGGTAATTTACACGAACGGGTAATTAACTTGTAGTTATAGTAGACTAGTACTAGTGTAAACAGGTTTCTTTTTAAAATGACCAGTGCTTACCGACGCCTATTCAATGAGTTAAAAAAGACAGATTTAAAAAAAAAAAATTCTTCACATGTTGATTTATTTTTAAGAAAAATATTTTTGCGAATGCAATGCACGCGCAAATTTGCTAAAAATTTATCTACAGTAAAAATTTCCAGATTTACGGTATGTATTTTTTTCTTTGATTCGCGGGATAGAAAGATATGTTAATCGCTTAACCAACATGCTATAATTATCTTGCATATGCATGTACATTTACGTGTGCGCGCATTCAAAACGTTAAACGATATATACATTGTAACTTTTATATTCTTAAATGAAATCCTTGGATACTTCGCATATTTATAAAAGGTCTTAGAGAAATAAGGCACGAAAAGAGACATGAGGAGCATTTGGGGAACATATGTAACGGTCCCCGTTACAATTAGCACTAGTTAAAGTTTCTTTTATCACGATATTCTGAACATCTTTTGTTTGATAAAGCTTATGAAAATACTCCCCCTTTTCGAGACATAAAGCATAAAAAAATATAGCATTTTGATCCCTTGTGACCCCTAATTACGTAACATATGATAAAAATA
>NW_026935822.1:0-6919 GCF_032062105.1 Saccostrea cuccullata | reverse complement strand
TTAAAGTTTTCGCCTTTTTGTCGCAGGAAATGTCATTGTGACGTCACGATTTTCTTCAGAAAGTCGATTGAAAATCTGACGGCCATCCGATTTCCAAACGACTTTCAGACTTTGCTTTCGACTTTCGACTTGGGTGGTCACACGGTAAGATTTTAGTCGAAAGCAAATCGGATGGAAAAATCGGATGAAAAATCTCATCGTGTGACCGCACCTTTAGATATAGTTTCAGGGAGATCTTTTGCAGGATAAGCCTTTTGCCTCTGGTTTTGTCAAGATTTTTCCATATCTGCTACACTTTTTTCTTAGTTCGGGGCTTGCATATCGATGAAATGATGGATTTCCTTGGCAGAAAAATGATATTAAATATCTCATGCAGAAAAATTAACATTAGGGGTGGGATAATTGTCTTTAGCCCATACATTTTTTTCTCATTTCATCTGCATTTGTAGTACACTTGTCATGTATATATTTTCCAATCATGGTATCTTAGAGGTAACAGTCTTGTCCTGGAAAATGTTACTATCTATTGACATTTTATATTCAGCTCTAATTCGCTATATACTTAGAATCTTTGTGAAAGAATTCTTTAACGTAACAAGAACAATTAAAACTACTACCAAAGTTTGTCATAGGCAAGTAGGAAAATCAAAATGAGGAAAAATAATCTGTACATCGCTAAAAAAAAGAATACAAAGAAAACACATATAATTTACATACGAAAAAGTTCATATTTATAGTGGATAATTACCTCTGTTACTAGCTGAGGACTTCCTTTTGACTTCTTCAACGGCTACAAAGCCTACAATATCATCTCTGAACCTATCTGGGACTCTTTTCTCGTAAGTACAAGTTTCTTTATTCGAGTAATATAAAACTTCTTTACAGACAATTGGATAAGCGTATTGACTTGTTCCTCACTGTCACAACTTGTTGAACACTCCTGGTATCCTTTAAAAAAAATGGCTTTTAAAGATTAAGGATATCAGAGCAAAATAATCTAGTTTTTTATCTTAGTTGGAGGTCTGTATAAATATATTTTAAAGCATAAAATGTTTTGAAGCTATAAATTATTTGTTCATATCTCTACGAATTGAAACAATATGTCATAGAGGTCTTTATCAATCTTAAATATAAAACACTTTGTCAGTATTACCTGTATATTGTTTGTTTGTTAGTAGATTTCCATAGAAATAAGCAAAGTTATTAAAGTTCAGAAATATGAAGAGGATTTAAAAATAACGGACATAATTTTGTTGATACTCAGTAAACCTGGTAGGTGTCCTTTTTGAGAACTAATAACTGTTAGCAAACTTTTAATAAACAATTCAATGGAAATATTTTGTTATCTGAGCAAAATCATCATGTTTAATAACTGAAAAACGAAACGACTTTAATTTTATCAGCAACATAGCCAAATTGGTAAGGATAGTAATTAAACACTTTATTTTGAAAGCCAAAATAAATTAAATACAAGCATATTTCAGTAAATTTGGATGAATTAACTTAGTGTTATCCACCACGTCGTTGACCAAATTTTGCACCTCGCCGTCTAAAGAATAATTATTGCAGCCCGGAGGATCGGGCTGCTCTATACATATAAGTTTAAGTTTTGGTGTATGGGGATTGGGGTGGGAGTAGTTATTCAGAATTAAAGCTAAGTTTTCTAAACATTGAAAAGAGTGTTAACCAGGATGTTCTTTCCCTTTTGAATTGCGAGATACATTAATATATTTACTTCCATAAAGTGAATCTTAAAAAATATATATGTTTCTCATATTTAATAGATAAAGTTGCTTATCATTCACTATCGAAAAAACGACAGGTCCCTTTTTTTTTTTAGAACATCGAATTTTACTTCTCGCATAAAAACGTACTCTGCGCTGTTCGTGTTTTATATTCTAAAATTCAAAATTAAAAACATTTTTGAATATAGGTGATGCATGTGTCTAACTTCAATTAATATTTTATGCAGCCAACATTTACCCGAGGAATTGAAGTTTAAAATGGTATCGTTTTTGTTTGATATTTATCCGGCTAAACGTTTTCAAAATATTTGCGACTATCGTCTCCATCTATTAGATGCATGCTTTTTCACACATATCGGAGCTGTTTGATGATTAAGACTCATTTCCATTGTTTACTTTATATATTTCCCGGGCGACAATTGATGGTTACATCAATGTTTTCTTGCGAGTTCTTTATCCAATGTCTGGGTGTCATTCTTCAAGACAATATAAAAAAGGATGTTGCGTCAGACAAATACGCGGTGAGAGGATACTCTCAGGATGTTGTTGTTGTAAAATATATATTTCTCGACTATTCTCGAACTGTATACATGTATAGAGCGACTCATTTTCTAAAGCATACAATCTTACCGAACAAACCAGGTTCCTTCTTGAAACCAAGTCTTTCTTCTACAATGAAATTAATATCTTATAAATAAATTTCAATCTCGGTTAATAGTTGTAATGATAGAAATTCAGATAGGAAACGCTCTTTTTCTCGGTTCATAGGTTAATAATTGCTGAAATAGATTTTTTTACCATTTATATCTGGTATTTCTATGTCATATTTATGACGGGAACATGGCATACCTGTAATATTTATCAAAAATTAATAATTGTGATATATTAACATTATACCTAAAAAATAACTTCATGGAAATTTTTAATCGCATTGTCTTACTTAGTAAATTAGCTGTCTCAAGATTTAAGTCTATCATATAAGATGCATACTACTATGTTTTAATCATGTGTATTTGAATTTGTATGAAACAAAGAGAGAAAGTATTGCAAACTCTTATATCGCGCGTCTAAAGAATAATTATTGCAGCCCGGAGGACATGGTTGCTAGCTGGATAGCAGAAAGTTTAAGTTTGGTGTATGGCTGCTTATATGGGAGATTTTTCAGAATTAAAGCTTATTTTTACTTTCTACATTAGAAATTGAGTGTTAACCAAACGAATTCTCTCTTTCCCTCTTTGAATTACACCCAAGCGAGCTGTCATACATTAATATATTTAACTTCCATAAAGTGAATATTAAAAATTCATATATATCATTGTTTCTCAATTATTCAAATTTGATTGAATGTTTTAGTTTTTTTTTTCATGATAACTGCCACCAATCTACAGAAAAAACACAATACCTTGTGTTTGCACATCGAATTTTGAAACTATGTCGTCCCGCATAAAAAAAAAACATTTAAAACCAGCTCTGTACTAAAATTATAAATATCTGCAGATAAAAATTCTGAATAGAAAATTGTTTTCTGTTACTAACACAGTTAATTGTTTATTTCTTTGTGTAATCTCTCGTATTAATATTTTATGCACTTAACATGCTTAATCTGAGGAATTGAAGTCATTCATAACAGGTTTCATTTTTGTTTGATATTTCAATCCGGCTAAACGTTTTGATAACAATTATCACTCAGTTCAGTCGTGAATGTATTAGAATGGAAGTACAAATTAAAAATTTCACACATTATCGTAAAAATACATTTTGATGATTAAGACTCATTTCCGGATAAATGAGTCAAAATTACGTTATATATTTCCCGAGAAAAATCGTCCGGAAGGTTACATCAATGTTTTCTTGCCGAGTTCTTTAGGTCCAATGTATGGGTGTCTTTTCAAGCGGGGGGTATAAAAAGGATGTTGCGTCAGACAAATCGCGGTGAGAGGATACTCTCAGCATGTTGTTGTTGTAAAATATATATTTCTCGACTATTCTCGAACTGTATACATGTATAGAGCGACTCATTTTCTAAAGCATACAATCTTACCGAACAAACCAGGTTCCTTCTTGAAACCAAGTCTTTCTTCTACAATGAAATTAATATCTTATAAATAAATTTCAATCTCGGTTAATAGTTGTAATGATAGAAATTCAGATAGGAAACGCTCTTTTTCTCGGTTCATAGGTTAATAATTGCTGAAATAGATTTTTTTACCATTTATATCTGGTATTTCTATGTCATATTTATGACGGGAACATGGCATACCTGTAATATTCATCAAAAATTAATATTGTGATATATTAACATAAACCTAAAAAATAACTTCATGGGAATTTGGTAATCGCATTGTCTTACTTAGTAAATTAGCTGTCTCAAGATTTAAGTCTATCATATAAGATGCATACTACTATGTTTTAATCATGTGTATTTGAATTTGTATGAAACAAAGAGAGAAAGTATTGCAAACGAAATATCGCCGTCTAAAGAATAATTATTGCAGCCCGGAGGATCGGGCTGCTCTATACATATAAGTTTAAGTGTTAGTGTATGGGGATTGGGGTGGGAGTAGTTATTCAGAATTAAAACTAGGTTTTCTAAACATTGAAAAGAGTGTTAACCAGAATGTTCTTTCCCTTTTGAATTGCGAGATACATTAATATATTTACTTCCATAAAGTGAATCTTAATAAATATATATGTTTCTCATAATTAATAGATAAAGTTGCTTATCATTCACTATCGAAAAAACGACAGGTCCCTTTTTTTTAGAACATCGAATTTTACTTCTCGCATAAAAACGTACTCTGCGCTGTTCGTGTTTTATATTCTAAAATTCAAAATTAAAAACATTTTTGAATATAGGTGATGCATGTGTCTAACTTCAATTAATATTTTATGCAGCCAACATTTACCCGAGGAATTGAAGTTTAAAATGGTATCGTTTTTGTTTGATATTTATCCGGCTAAACGCGTTTTCAAAATATTTGCGACTATCGTCTCCATCTATTAGATGCATGCTTTTTCACACATATCGGAGCTGTTTGATGATTAAGACTCATTTCCATTGTTTACTTTATATATTTCCCGGGCGACAATTGATGGTTGCATCAATGTTTTCTTGCGAGTTCTTTATCCAATGTCTGGGTGTCATTCTTCAAGACAATATAAAAAAGGATGTTGCGTCAGACAAATCGCGGTGAGAGGATACTCTCAGCATGTTGTTGTTGTAAAATATATATTTCTCGACTATTCTCGAACTGTATACATGTATAGAGCGACTCATTTTCTAAAGCATACAAACCAGGTTCCTTCTTGAAACCAAGTCTTTCTTCTACAATGAAATTAATATCTTATAAATAAATTTCAATCTCGGTTAATAGTTGTAATGATAGAAATTCAGATAGGAAACGCTCTTTTTCTCGGTTCATAGGTTAATAATTGCTGAAATAGATTTTTTTTACCATTTATATCTGGTATTTCTATGGCATATTTATGACGGGAACATGGCATACCTGTAATATTCATCAAAAATTAATATTGTGATATATTAACATAAACCTAAAAAATAACTTCATGGAAATTTGGTAATCGCATTGTCTTACTTAGTAAATTAGCTGTCTCAAGATTTAAGTCTATCATATAAGATGCATACTACTATGTTTTAATCATGTGTATTTGAATTTGTATGAAACAAAGAGAGAAAGTATTGCAAACGAAATATCGCCGTCTAACGAATGATTATTGCAGCCCGGAGGATCGGGCTGCTCTATACATATAAGTTTAAGTGTTAGTGTATGGGGATTGGGGTGGGAGTAGTTATTCAGAATTAAAACTAGGTTTTCTAAACATTGAAAAAAGTGTTAACCAGAATGTTCTTTCCCTTTTGAATTGCGAGATACATTAATATATTTACTTCCATAAGTGAATCTTAATAAATATATATGTTTCTCATAATTAATAGATAGTTGCTTATCATTCACTATCGAAAAAACGACAGGTCCCTTTTTTTTAGAACATCGAATTTTACTTCTCGCATAAAAACGTACTCTGCGCTGTTCGTGTTTTATATTCTAAAATTCAAAATTAAAAACATTTTTGAATATAGGTGATGCATGTGTCTAACTTCAATTAATATTTTATGCAGCCAACATTTACCCGAGGAATTGAAGTTTAAAATGGTATCATTTTTGTTTGATATTTATCCGGCTAAACGTTTTCAAAATATTTGCGACTATCGTCTCCATCTATTAGATGCATGTTTTTTCACACATATCGGAGCTGTTTGATGATTAAGACTCATTTCCATTGTTTACTTTATATATTTCCCGGGCGACAATTAATGGTTACATCAATGTTTTCTTGCGAGTTCTTTATCCAATGTCTGGGTGTCATTCTTCAAGACAATATATAAAACACCCCTACTAATGTGTTCGGATGATATTCTTTATCGCTGCTAAGCGTAGCGTAACATCCGAGTGGTCGATTTGACCTCTAACGAGACCAGCCTCGAGACCATGCGAGATCTGCACCAGTTCCTGTAAGATTTAGACAGGAAGTAGATGTGTGTTTTGGGATTTATGTATTTAATGTAAGTAAAGCTCATTTTATTTGCCTTCTTTCACTTGAACATTTTTTGCACATAAAAACTGATTCAATTAGTCTTTATTTCTCGAATTCTATCACCTCAAACACACGAAACGAGAAACATTAAATCAGGTGCATTAGAGTTATCGTCCTTTGTTTACATGCCTCCACGTGGTTGGAAAAATAAAAATCTTTTGGTGTTATAAAAATATATAGGGCTTGTCAATGTTTTTGAATTAATATACTAAATTATTTATGTTGTTCTTGGTGTTGTGAAATATTTTACCCCAGTATTAAAAGAAGTGAAAATGATTCAATGTGCAGAAAATGTTATAGTCTGTTTTACTTCTTACATAGCAGATACACAATTTCTCACTTACATGCAATATACATGTATTAATAAACATGCGAAGAAGTGCTTACCGGTAATTAAATGAATATAGAATGAATGTGAATATTCAAAAGATTATAAATGGAGAGAACAGCAACAACCCTCAAGTGATCAGCTGGTGATTATTATTCAGGCGCGGATCTAGAAATTTTTCAAGGGCGAGGGGTGGGGGGGGGGGGGTGAAGAAAAGAGTATACATACATTG